>NC_088417.1:54982823-55286712 GCF_034236695.1 Oncorhynchus nerka | reverse complement strand
CTGGAAGAACTAGAGGGACAAATTCACTTACTGGATAGGGAGAATGCTAGCCACCCATCTATGGAGAAACATAAAAAAATTACCTCTTTAAAATTTGAATATACTCAGATTCTCTCAGCTAAAATTGCTAAATCTTTTCTCTATGCCAAGCAAAAATATTTTGAGTTTGGTGACAAACCACACAAATTACTCGCCAGACAACTTCGAAAAATGTGAGTGACCGAATGATTCACAGGGTTAAATCTGCATCTGGGGAATTACTCTCTTCCCCCAAAGACATCAATGACAGATTCCGGCAGTTTTATGAGACTCTATATACATCTAAAGCGGATCCTAACCCCTTAATTATGCAAACATTTTTGGAGGACTGTAATCTTCCTGCCCTGAACCAGGAAGATTCTAACTTCCTGAATAAGGAAATATCTCTTGATGAAATCCGAGAAACAATTAAATCTCTAAAGAGTGGCAAGACCCCGGGCCCAGATGGATACCCTGGTGAATTCTATAAAACATTCAGCAACATGCTCTCCCCCTATCTGCACAAAATGTTGATTCAGGCCAATGAGGATGGAGCTCTCCCTTCTACTTTGGACGAAGCGTTCATTACAGTTATACATAAGAAGGGTAAAGATCCAGAAGAGGTAGGGTCATACAGACCAATATCTCTCCTTAATACAGACCAAAATATTTTAGCAAAAACTCTGGCTAACAGGCTTAGCACTTTAATTGGCAAATTGGTCCATTCGGATCAGACCGGCTTTATCCCTAACAGAAACTCATTCTTCAATCTCAGGCGCCTCTTCAATATTATGTATTCTCAGAGGCTACCCAACGTGGACCTTGCCGTCATATCTCTTGACGCCGAAAAGGCCTTTGACCAAGTTGAGTGGCCCTATCTATTCAAGGTCCTACAGAAATGTAATATTGGAGATAGGTTCATAAATTGGATCCAGCTTTTATATAGGAACCCCTGTGCCAGAATACTCACTAACCGGGATCATCATCCCGATTTAACCTCAACAGGGGGACAAGGCAGGGTTGTGCGCTGTCGCCTATGCTATTCGCCCTAATTATCGAACCGCTCACTCAGACGATTAGATCTCATGCAGCAATACACGGCTATAATACTAAAGATACTCTAAATAAGATCTCCCTATACGCAGATGACATCCTCCTCTATGTAACAGAACCCCAGGCTAGTATCCCAGCTATTCTTGATGTGATCAATTTGTTTGGTACCTTCTCGGGATACAGAATAAATTGGTACAAGAGTGAATTAATGCCCATACGGTCGCAAAATACCTCCTGGCTAGAACATCTCCCATTTAAGTTATCTTCAGAAAAATTTACCTACCTAGGAATTGTAGCTACCAAACAATACTCCTTACTATTTAAAGAGAATTTCCCCTCTCTGATACAAAAACTCAAAGCAAACATACTATTTTGGAGAACTCTCCCAATTTCTCTGCTCGGAAGAATTAATGCCATTAAAATGGTCTTCCTCCCACAACTGCTCTACCTATATCAGAACATCCCAGTATTCATACCTAAATCCTTTCATAAACAACTGGACTCAATTATCAATCCTTTCATCTGGGATTATAAAACACACAGGATAAGTAAAAAACACCTCTGTAAATCCAAGATGGAAGGAGGATTGTCTCTCCCAAATTTTATATTTTATTACTGGGCCGCTAACCTCCGCATTGTTACGTTTCTGTTGGATGACGTACTCCCGGCACTCAGCTGGCTTAGTATGAAGCGTGAGGAGTGTCACCCCTTCTCTATTGGCGCTGTGATTTTGTCGCCTGTCAATCTGGAGATGTCACTTTATTGTAACAATCCTATAATACATAGCACAGTCCGAATCTGGAAGCAAATTAAAGTCCACTTTGAGCTCAGACCAATGTCATTCATGCTCCCTGTCGCCAGGAATCCCTCCTTTGCCCCTTCTAACCTTGATAACACCTTTGAGCGATGGGGAGAGTTGGGGATAAGTACCATAGGGGATTTATACATAGAAGGGACCTTTGCTTCCTTTGAGCTGCTGAGGGAAACTTATAATCTTCCCAGAAGTATTTTTTTCAGATACCTACAAATTAGAGACTACGTTAGAAAACACCTCCCAACATTTGGGAATGCTAAACCTTCCTTGTTTGACGGATGCATAAAAATATGCCCCACCTCAGATAAACTGATATCGCGTCTATATGATGCTTTTCAATCTGTTAGCACACCTTCTACTGATGCCATCAAGGCAAAATGGGAGGAAGAACTAGGGACTGACATCTCAGTGGCAGACTGGGAAGAGAGCTTGGAGTATATCCACACATGCTCCATTAATTCCAGACATCGTCTCATACAATTCAAGGTATTACACAGATTACACTATTCCAAAACTAAACTGCATAGGATATTTCCTGACACATCCCCTACATGTGATAAATGTCATCTTCCCTCTTTCTTTCTATGTGTCCTTGTTTTGTATGTCGTGTTTTGTATTATTTGTTCTGCACCCAGAACTCTGGGTCTTGTTGTTCCTGTATGCTCTTTTATGTTTAGATAAGAATCGTATACCTGTCATGTATACCTACACACCATTCTTGTGTGTGTTTAATAAAAATATTTGAAACAAAAAGCCTTAGAGAGATCAATAAAAAGTGAGACAGACACAGTGCTGTTTTTTGTCAAGGGCTTCAGTGATATCATTTACAACCTTCATGGCTGCTGTAATTGTGCTATGCTTCTTCCTGAAGCCCGATTGGTACATTAATAAAATAGAGTGAGTAAATAAAAACTAATTTAGCTGTTCAGTCACAAGGGTTTCAAGTATTTTCACCAGGGGTGACAGCTTTGAGATTGGCCTATAATTATTTAAAAGAGTTGGATCTCCCCCTTTTAAAAGTGGTAGGACAAATGCTGATTTCCAGATCTTTGGAATTTCATTACATTCCAGGGTTAGATTGAACAGATATGTAAGTGGTTCAGCTATGAAATCAGCTGCCAGATTTAAAAAGCAGGGATCCAAAAGATCAGGACCTGCAGGCTTTCTCTGATCTAAGGATTTCAGGGCGTTATGTACCACCTGCACTGAGAATGGCAAAAAGCTAAAAGCTTGACCAGCTCTCACTGGTTCATCCACACAGGGTTGTACAGAGACAGAGGACACTGAATCAAACAGCCTACCAGATGATACAAAGTGCTCATTGAAACAATTCAGTTGTCATATACAGCAACAGAGTCCTTCAAAACACATGACGGTAATTCATTAACATTACTGTTACCAGACATAGACTTAATAGCCTTCCAAAACATTCTAGGGTCTGTAACGATTGTCATCGGGAGAAGGAGAAGAGGACCAAGGTGCAGCGTGGTAAGTATTCATAATACTTTTAATAAATACGAATACTTGAACAAAAAACAACAACACGACAAACGAACAGTTCTGCAAGGTGCAATACACACAAAACAGAAAGCAACTACCCACAACCCATAGTGGGAAAACAGGCTGCATAAGTATGGTTCTCAATCAGAGACAACGATTGACAGCTGCCTCTGATTGGGAACCATACCAGGCCAAACACATAGAAATCTAACACACAGAACAAAACATAGAATGCCCACCCCAACTCACGCCCTGACCAAACTAAAATAGAGACATAAAAAAGGAACTAAGGTCAGGACATGACAGGGTCATTCAGGTTATCAGTGGTAACAGACATAAAATCTTCAGACTTGGCCTTGGTCTAAAAATAAGCCAATCAGCATCAGAACATGATTTCCTTGCTTTAGCCCAGGCTAGATTACGGTTGTGAATAATACAAGACAGCTCAGAAGAAAACCATGGACTATTTGGAAAAACCATCATGAAAGAATTTCCAGGCAGTTTCCACATCAGGGATAAACTCAATCTGCTCCAGACAAAATAAAACAAATCATGAAAGAAAGCCTGCTCATTAAAACACTTCAAATTCCTCTTACAAATAAAACGTGGGTTTGTTTTAGGAACCTTAGTATTTCTAACAGCAAAAACAGCACAATGGTCACTTAAATTATTACAAAAAACACCAACCGCAGAATATTTATGTGGAACATTTGTCAATATCAAATAAATCATGGTAGAATGATCTGGGCATTTAAGATTTGGGCGAGTGTGTGAGTTAATCAACTGGGTAAGATTACAAAACATTTTATAGAATTACAAAACATTTTTAAATCATCAGACACCGGCTTTAATACAATAACATGAAATGTTCCCCTCATTCATTTGTTATTAAGTACAGCTGTTCCCTATGTACTTGTGGAGATCTGAGAGGATGTGATTGGTACAAGAAACACGACTAAACTTCCACCTCCGGAGGGGTCAAAAAATGTATTTTTCATCGTCGGCAGGATTCGAACCTGCGCAGAAAGATTCACTCGGCCACAACAACGTCGACAGAAAAAAACAGGCTTGTTAGGAGTGAATGGGCCGTCAGGCATAGCCTACAGAAAGTGATAATTTAACAACTGAAAGCTAATGCAGTAACTCATTATAATGCAATAACATGAAATGTTCCCCTCATTCATGTTATTAAGTACAGCTGTTTCCTTTTCCCCTTGATCTTTGATCAGCTCCAGAAGGTTTGCATTTGAGAGTGTTTATTATAAATGGTTATTTCACTGTGTGAAGTTGTTATTTCATAATCTTTTTATTACTGCTAAGCAGCATGACTCCTGAGAGGCACAAAATAACTGTCAGAAGTGGGATTTGAACCCACGCCTCCATTGGCAACTGCGACCTGAACGCAGCGGCTTAGACCGCTCAGCCATCCTGACTACAGCACAGTACCTGGGTATCGGGTTAAAGAGTATGGGGTAAAAGTAGAAATAGGCACAGACTTCTAAAATCACCACAGAGACCAGTAAATTTATGCACTTTCAATAGTAATTTGTTTTTATCAATTAAAAACTCCAGTCATTGATTTAACCTCAATATGGCCTTCAATTGGAAAAGAGTAGTACATCTTCATTGAATGAGCGCTAAACTGGCCTCAGAAAATGGCCATTCTGATATAAATGATAAAATTCCTCAGATAAGACCGAAAAAGTGTCTGGAAATATCAGCAACCATCAGGGTAAGAGTGACAACAGGTCCACATGGGGGAAATCTTAACAAATGGCTTAATGGGTATTTTCAACACAATCGTGTTTTTATTTATTTTTAGGGTTTAACAAGGCAGCTCACCTGTGACCTGTGGCTTGACATTAGATGCGGCGACTTCAATTACCCTGCAGACGATATTTTTGTTCTTCCCGCCAATACAATCCACTGACAACGACCGACGAGTTGTGCGTTCCGAGATGCTTTTTGTTATTTGCCTGTTTGTGGCCCGCCTGTGAAATTGCGCGATTCTTGTAATTCTCTTTCAGCCTCTCATCAACTAGATGTTTTTGCAGAATATTAAAAATACAATAGTTATTCACTACTCATATTAACTAGGTGTCATTTACATGACCTTAAGTCATTTATTTTTCAACTGGATTTTACAAAAGTGCATGACATGCAGGCGCTAAAAAGTTGTCAGGAGTGGGTTTCAAACCATGCCTATAGGGGAGTCTGCGACCTGAATGACTTAATGGTTATTTTCAATGCAATCGTGTTTTTTCTTTTTCTTTTAGGGTTTGACAAGGTTTCTCACCTATGACCTGTGGCTTGACTTAGATGTGGCCAGTTCGATGACCCTGCAGACTTTAAGAGTGTCTTCAGAATATGGCCATTTTGACATGAATTTAAAAATGCCTCAGATAGGACCAAAAACAGGTTTCCACATGTCAAAATGGGGGAAATCTTAGCAAATGGCTTAATGGTTATTCATGAGAATCATGTTGTTGTATTGTTGAGTGTATCATGGGATCTCACCTGAAATCTGTGGCTTGACTACAAACCTGTAACCTATGCTACTGTGGCCTATAGAGTTAGAAGGATGGATAACCAGGTGTGTAAAGGTGTGAGGTGGGATAGATGGCCTGCAGTCCTATCCCAAATGGACAACTAATCCCAATGTACTTGTGGAGATCTGAGAGGATGTGATTGGTATAAGAAACACGACTAAACTTCCACCTTCAGAGGGGTCAAAAAATAAATAATTCTTTGTTGGCAGGATTCAAACCTGCACAGGAAGATCCTAATGGATTTCTGGTCCATCGCCTTAACCACTCGGCCACAACAACTTTGGCAGAAGAAAACAGTTTTGTTAGGAGTGAATGGGCCACCAGGCATAGCCTACAGAAAGTGATAATTTTACAACTGAAAGATAATGCAGTAACTCATTATAATGCAGTAACTCATTATAATGCAATAACACAAAATGTTCCCCTCATTCAGTTGTTATTAAGTACAGCTGTTTTCTTATTTTCCTTGATCTCTGCTCAGTTCCAGAAGGTTTGCATTTGAGAGTGTTTATTATAAATTGTTATTTCACTGTGTGAAGTTGTTATTTCATCATCTTATTATTACTGCTAATGCGAGCCATACAAGCTAGAACCGCCACTGGGGAAATCAATGATAAAAAATATATATTTATATATATTTTTATTTTCATGAAATAAACACACACAGTGATTTATTAGCCATATGGTGATGATTTAAAAATGTTATTAAAAAGACTGAATGGGTTTTTTAACTAGTTCATGTCTGATTCATGTCAATCAAAATATGATAACTTTCTTTACTTTACCTGCGTTTGGCAATCCTCTATCATCCTGATGAACTCCACCCTGGCCAGGAAGCAGAGATTAAACATTAATGACATAGTAACCAGGCTAACAGAGTAATATGCAAATGTTTAAGCGGACTTCAGTATAATAAAGGTTCTGCAAAGTCTATTTTTTTGTTCAATAAATGCATGAAATTTATAACACAATTTCAACAGTGTTGAATCCTTTCAGTCATCTTCAGGACAGTGGGGTGACAAGATAAATCAGAGAAATCTACACTAGTTGTTTGGTCTTGAATAGGCAAATGATACATCATGATCATGAACAGTTTCAATGTGCATGCCGACCCCGAGTCTCAAGCCAAATTAGTAACACTGTCACACTTCAAAATGTTGGTTTGAAACTTAAATTGCAACTCATTAACTTATTGGGCAAAGTTCCTTCCACAGTACAAACACAGTGCAAATGTACAGGTTGTTCATAAAACTTAGGGACACATAATATATGTTAAAAATAAGGTGCTTTAATAGCTTATTGATCTATATAATATATAACTTCCCCTTTATATACTGTTTACTTTTGCTCCATATCTTCCCAATAATCAAGTTAATGGCATAGTCATATAGCCTCGGCACCTACATAAAGCTGAGTGACTCACTCATTCATGGCTTTAGATCTAAATAAATAAGTAACAACATTCTTTCTGATAGTCTTTAATAAAGTTTTAGTTATCCTGACCTGGACACTATGTACAGTATTATAATAGCCACTTATGGGCTATTAGCAGAACAATATACGCTTACCAACACCTCTCTGTATTTTGACACTTTGTGCAAGGCAATTGATCAGCATTCAAAACTTTCTGGATGGGGCCTCCCGAGTGGTGCAGTGGTCTAAGACACGGCATTGCAGTGAAAACTGCATTGCTACAGACGCTGGTTCGATACCCATCTCACCCC
The DNA here is from genome assembly GCF_034236695.1 of Oncorhynchus nerka. Classification (NCBI taxonomy): domain Eukaryota; kingdom Metazoa; phylum Chordata; class Actinopteri; order Salmoniformes; family Salmonidae; genus Oncorhynchus; species Oncorhynchus nerka. The sequence goes on along the minus strand of NC_088417.1, from coordinate 55,279,054 downwards.
ATGTTCAAAAAAGGCATTTTTCTCTCTCACTCTAGGCTCATAGCATAGTTTCCAGGCTGCGTCACATCCGGTCATGATTGGGAGTCCCATAGGGCGGCGCACAATTGGCCCAGCGTCATCCGGGGTAGGCTGTCATTGTAAATAAGAATTTGTTCTTAAATGACTTGCCTAGTTAAATAAAATAAAAAGACACCGAGTCGCAGGGCAAACTGGATCCCAACTTGCAAGCCATCGCAGCCCAAGTGATAGCGATGGATGCACAGCTACTTCCGGGGGTGAGAGACTGGCGATACCTCCATTTCCCTGATGGTACGTGGGAACTGTTTGTCAGCTGACCCACACCGACCTGTTGGGGGCGCACCTGGGAATGGAGAAGACCCGGGAACGGATCGCCACCTGGTTCCACTGGCCCGGGATGAGGAGGGCCGTGGAAGACTACTGTCGCAGCTGCCCGGAGTGTCAAATGACTGCCCCAAAGGCCCAATTCCAAAACCCACTGGTCCCCCTACCGATCATCAGGGTGCATTTTGAACGCATCGCCATGGACATAGTGGGACCCATGGTAAAAACAGCATGAGGACACCAGTACATCCTAGTAATAGTAGACTATGCCACCCAGTATTCCGAGGCCATTCCTCTATGGACGGCAGTATCCAAGGGAATCTGTTCCACCTCTTTAGCTGGGTGGGCATCCCGAACTAAATCCTGACAGGCCAAGGTACTGAGTTTATGTCCCGCCTAATGAAAGAGTTGTGTGCTCTCCTGCAGATCAAGCAGATCCGGACCTCTGTCTTTCACTAGCAGACAGATGGGCTCGTCGAGCGCTTCAATAAAACGCTCAAACAAATGCTGCGAAAGGTCATCGAGCAGGACGGGAAGAACTGGGACCAGCTACTACCCCACCTAATGTTCTCAATCTGAGAAGTACCCCAGTCCTCCACTGGGTTTTCCCCTTTTGAACTCCTCTACGGGAGGAGCCCACCCGGCCTACTGGACCTCGCCAAGGAGGTGTGGGAAGCCCAACCGGCCCCCTTATGCAGTGTGGTAGAGCACGTAGTGACGATGAGGGAGCATATGACAGCCATATGGCCAGTCATGAGGGAACATATGGAGAAGGCCCAACGCGCCCAAGCCCAGGTCTACATTCGGGGAGAATTCCTGAGAATTCCAGAATTCCTTGCAGATAACCATGGTTGACAGAGGAAGAACAATGATTCCAAGCACCACCCTCCTTTTGAAGCTTCCAGTCTGTTATTCGAACTCAATCAGCATGACAGAGTGATCTCCAGCCTTGTCCTCATCAAGACTCACACCTGTGTTAACGAGAGAATCACTGACATAATGTCAGCTGGTCCTTTTGTGGCAGGGCTGAAATGCAGTGTAAATGTTTTTGGGGGATTCAGTTCATTTGCATGGCAAAGAGGGACTTTGCAATTAATTGCAATTCATCTGATCACTCTTCATAACATTCTGGAGTATATGCAAATTGCCATCATACAAACTGAGGTAGCAGACTCAAATTAATATTTGTGTCATTCTCAAAACTTTTGGCCACGACTGTACAGTGTTTGTCAAGTATTGTATTGTCACTAAGCAACTATGAAACATTGGTTAGACTCTGTTGTGCATTTATGTTGCCTTTTAGTCTGAGCCGCTCCAATAAGAAACATTTTCTGTAGTGTTAGTTTTACACCGTTTCAACTATAAAACTGGAGGTTTATGAAAAGCCTATCCCTGACTCTGGTTCAGTTCTTGATTGGAGTTTGGCTGGCTGTCAAATTATGATTGCATACACCTTAAGGAGAACAGTACAAATGCATGTAATTTATTGTGTAATTTCAACAGCGTTGAACCCTTTCAGTCATCTTGAGGACACAGGATAAGTCAGAGAAATCTACATTTCAGGAAACTGAAATGTTTTGGGGATTTAACCCAAACCCTCTGAATCAGAGAGGTGCGGAGGGGTGCCATAACTGCCATCAGCGCCTGGGGAACAGTGGGTTAACTGCCTTGCTCATGGGCAGAACAACTGATTTTTACCTTGTCAGCTCGGGGATTTGATCCAGCAACCTTGCGATTACTGGCCCAACGCTCCTACCCGCCATGGTCTTGTTATGGTCTTGAGCAAGCAAAAGATACATGATGTCAATTGGCATGCCAACCCTCGGTGTCAACCCAAATTGGTAACACTGTCACACTTTAATATTTTGTTTTGAAACATGAACTGCAAATCACTCACTTATTGGGGGGCAAAGTTCCTTCCACAGTGCGAACACAGTGCAAATTCACACGTTGTTCATTGCTGTTGGCACCAACAGCAGGTTATTGTGGTCTGATACATAGGCTACACTTGTTGCTGACCATTGTATTTGGCTGGCTGGTATAAAGAGATTGTTTGCGTGACGATAGCTAGCCAATCTAGCGTTTGTAGTACCAAGTGTTGACTTGGTGTGTAAATCAAGTAACTTGAGGTAAAAACTCACAGCTACGCTTATTTTTTACAGGGGAATGTAAAAAGGATGGTACTTCAATGGTTGGGCAACCCACTTTAACACTAGAAAAGCCTGGCCTCGAGCCATCCCGTTCTGAACCAATTACATTTTAGAAGTTTAATAAATACATTTTTATGCTGTCGCAAAAATAATACTTTGGTTGTGTTTATGAAAGTCTTAGATAACATTAGGTTACAAAGCATATATATTTCAAAGAATACAATAGCATTTTCATTAGTTTATGTTACTCAGACTATATGTTAAAAACAAAAAACACCACCCTTCAAATGTTAAATCAATCACAAAGAAACCCATTATTGTTTTATTTTTGCAGTTCTTAAGAAACATTATGATAGATATTCACCAATACACATCAGTCCCCGTTCAGATTTTTAAAATACGAGTGCATCGGTCTGTGGGACCTCAAACCGATTCAAATGTAGTATGCATTGCTCAGGAAATCGATTCTAACGTAACGAATCGCCAATTCACTAAAATGTTTTGCTTAAATGACTTGTGTACTCTCCTACATTATCTAACTAATCATGTAACCTGTTGACAGTCATCGATCTCAATTCCGAACAACCCCAGCAATATCAGCAGCCTGGACAAACTGCACGCGGTGCACAGCTTGGCGCACAGATCTGGCACATCAGCGCGTTACCTCCAGCATTCAAATGTTTGTAAAATGGCTTGCGCAATATTAGGCTTTATTAGTTGAGTGACAAGCAACTTAATTTCCTAGGTTATTTTTAAAATCAAATGTGCTGTTGAAAATGGCGTTTTACTGGAATAAATGTTACCTAAGCTACCTCCAGGAGAAACAACTCTCATCTGGCTATAGTCTACATGCTGATTGGGATTTACATTACATTTTGGTTGTTTAGGTTCACCATCAGCAATAGTTTTAGTAGTTTTGATTGAAACAATCAGTTAGTCATTTTTAATTATAAACTTGGTGGTTAGAGCCCTAAATGCTGATTGGCTGACAGCCGTGGTAAATCAGACCGTATACCACGGATATGTCAAAATATTTATTTTTCCTGCTTTAATTACATTGATAACCAGTTTATAATAGCAATAAGGCACCTCGGGGGTTTGTGCTATATGCCCTATATACCACGGCTAAGGGCTGTGTCCAGGCACTCTCTGCGATGCGTCTTGCATAAGAACAGCCCTTAGCTGTGGTATATTGGCCATATACATAGGTGGCCATATATACAGTGGGGCAAAAAAGTATTTAGTCAGCCACCAATTGTGCAAGTTCTCCCACTTAAAAAGATGAGAGAGGCCTGTAATTTTCATCATAGGTACACTTCAACTATGACAGACAAAATCCAGAAAATCACATTGTAGGATTTTTAATGAATTTATTTGCAAATTATGGTGGAAAATAAGTATTTGGTCAATAACAAAAGTTTATCTCAATACTTTGTTATATACCCTTTGTTGGCAATGACAGAGGTCAAACGTTTTCTGTAAGTCTTCACAAGGTTTTCACACACTGTTGCTGGTATTTTGGCCCATTCCTCCATGCAGATCTCCTCTAGAGCAGTGATGTTTTGGGGCTGTTGCTGGGCAACACGGACTTTCAACTCCCTCCGCACAATGCAGCTGTTGCAAGAACACATTTTTCACTAGCTGTCCACTGGTTTCAAAAACAATGATTGATAGGCAGTTTGAACTTCTTGAATTCAACCATATTATTGGGTTCAAATACAGATTTAGATTTGTGAACAGCCATCTACAACAACCACAAATCCGTAAGGTGCAAATATCTAAATGAGAGCAGCAGTGTGATTCACATCAATGCAATGTAGATATCAATAATAAGTGATAGCCGTATCGCCACAGACTACACCACTGCTGTCATCCTTACCTCCAAGCGTTTATTAAAATTGGATCATCTTTGGAATTTCCGACAGCAGTCGTACCATTGGAAGACATACCTTGGATTGTAGCCTACAAAAGCTTATTCCTGCTCTTTTCCGGCGATCCATCAAATCCATTTGCTCTGTCATAAAAGTTGTCTCTGACTTGTGACCAGACTCACTCGGGTGAACCAAACTTAAATTTGCGCCTTTTTTCAATGCTGCTTTGAATGTATCACTGAGAAAACAGGTGTCAAAATATTTTTTCCCGCAAACATCCTTTCTGAATTTCAAAGTAATCCTTGAAGTAATCATCTACTTTTTCAAAAGTATCTGTAATCTAATTACAATATTTTTGCTGGTAATGTAACGGATTACAGATACAGTTGTTTTGTAATACCTTACATGTTATCCGTTACTTCCCAACCCTGTATACAAGTTAAAGTTCATAATTACATAACGAGGACAGCAATCACTTTTTCTACCTGCACTGCATGGTCGAAGCAGGAGAAGAAGAGAAGCTCACTCCAAGGATGTCAAAACTTCCAAATGGTTGGTTATGAGATGGGGTGATATACAAAGTTGTGCTATATTTTTATTGGCTATGTCATGGCACATTTTTCAAGATAACTAATAATACATTACTATCTCTAACACTTTTAATCTGCAAAAACGGCAAATGAACTAGTCGGTAGTGGTGACATCAGATCAAAAGTGTAGGCGGTGGGGCTCAACTCAGATGCCTACACAGGCCTACACCATATACATAATTTACACACACACGCACATACACACACACGTCAGCACAGACAGATCCAGCTCAGATAGGCCCAGCTCATGAGCTCGACCAGCAGCAGGTTTTCATTTGGAATGGAAAATGAATGTGTTTATTCAATAGATGTCTCTTCATTCACAGTTGAACCATTTTAAATATTGCCACCCATCAGACTATTGTCAATTTAATATTGTTTTTAGGCTACATCTATTATTACATGTGTGAAATTTGTTTCGATATTCACTGTGTACTAAACATTAGTAGCACCTTCCTGATATTGAGTTGCACCCCCTTTTGTCCTCAGAACAGCCTCAATTCAACAGGGAATAGACTCTACAAAGTGTTAAAAGTGTTTCACAGGGATGCTTGGCCAATGTTGACTCCAATGCTTTCCATAGTTTGGGTGGTGCACCATTCTTGATACACACAGGAAACTGTTGAGCATGAAAAACCCAGCATCGTTGCAGTTTTTGACACACTCAAACCGGTGCCCCAGGTACCTACTACCATACCCTGTTCAAATATTTTCTTGCCAATTCGCCCTTTGAATGCACACAATCCATGTCTCTAATGTCTTAAGGCTTAACAATCTTTCTTTAACCTATCTCCTCCCGTTCATCTACACTGATTGTAGTGGATTTAACAGGTGACATCAATTAGGGATCATATCTTTCACCTGGTCAGTCTATGTCATGGAAAGAGCAGGTGTTCCTAATGTTTTGTATACTCAGTGTAGTTATATGTAGTTTCAATTGGCCATTATCAGATGGGCAGCCAGCTGTCGGGTGAAGGAAGGGCAGGGGGGGTGACATGTCCTGTTTATCAAACAAAAAATGTTAACATCAGTGTGTTAAATATACTTTAGGAAAAGTCAGGGACATGACACTTAAAGTGGCAAAGATATTACAATTTTAAATTAATATATTCTATCTGCAGTGTTAAAGAAACAGCACCTCTCGTGTTAGCCAAACATACCGAATGGGGGGGTTAGACCAAAGGTTGCTATCTATAACCATGTGTGGTGACGTTAGCTAACTAGGACACTCAACAGTTCAGCTAGCCAACTCTGAAAGGTGGGAACCGACAGAGCTAGAGCCCACTAGTAGAAGTTGCTAAAACTAGTGGAAAACTGTTATTAGCGGGATATTAAAGCAGTGGAACTAGCAAGCTAGCAGCACTAATTGCGTGAAAGCTAGGCTACAGAGGTACTGTAGCTAGCTGACAACAAACAATACTGCTATCAAGCTATCTTAGGTAACTTCACTCTGTGTAGGTGAAGTGGTAACCCATACCAAATGGAACAGTTAAGCTTGAGAGCTAGGTTTTCTTTAAAAAGCTCTTAAACAGGTTCAGATTCAACAGAGGCGAAAAATGAGGGGAACCAGGGCAATGCATGGTGTTATATAGACTGGTGGGGCTTAACTCACAATGCCCTAATTGGCCTGTTAGAGGCGTGATTGAATAAGACTTCAGCGAATGACCTGCACGAGGGTATGTCCCATAGTGAGATGTTGAACCCAGGCCACTGGAAGAGAACCCAGAAGTAGCATATCCTCCTCACTTACTACAGATCCAGTGGTAGGGTGGTGACACAACGAGAGTTCCAGTATATTCTGAATAGCGAACACCAAGTTAGAGATCAGTGGATACTACAGGACAAAAAAAGAGAATGAATGTGGAGACTCAGGAAGGGAAGAGGGAACAGTGGAGCTCTAAAACAGAGTTCCTCCTCACAGTTTGTGGTAACGTGGTCGGCCTGGGAAATGTATGGAGGTTCCCCTATCTCTGCTATAAGAACGGTGGAGGTGAGTTATATTTGGGGAATCCCCCATATGGGTCGTTCTATAAATTAGGGTGGAGGTGAGGATTTATTGTAGTGGACATCTTTTTAGGGCTGTTACAAAGTAATTGATCAAAATCTGTAACTTGTTTAATGTTACAACATTAAGATTTAAAGAGGGAACATAGTTTAACCAAAACCTATGTTTACACCCTTTCTCACGGTTGGAGTTTTCACAGATTTGGCAAAAATCATGTGACATAAAACACTACCTTTCTTTCCTTACATTTTTGACAGTGTTATTTGTCGTTTTATACATTAAGTTGCTCCAGCATCTGTGTTAGAGATGTCGACAATGACTATGGTGTTTCTCCTCTCTAATGGCTAGGAAGCTCAGATTCAAACTCCCATTAGACAGCTCTGCAAGCGTTATAATGTCAAAATACGTTCCTTACTCACCAAATATGGAGCTTCACTGAGCAATTTAGGAATATTTTCAGGCTTTTATTAAGACCTTTTTTGGAGGTACATACCAGCCATAACTGGAGTAAATGAAGATAGTGAGTAACAGTAATATTTGGTGAGGAACAAACGTATTTTGACATTATAACGCTTGCAGAGCTGTCTAATGGAAGTTTGAATTGGAGCTTTGTGGGCATTAGAAAGGAAACACGTCACACTCATCGTCGACAAATCTCTAACACACAGATACTAGGGCAATGTTGAGCATTTAACAATTGACTTAGACATTTAACTTCAACCCTGAATGAACCATGGACCTTGCTGTCTGACAGTTTTTTAAATTCAAATTCAAATTTATTTATAAAGCCCTTCTACAATCAGCTGATGTCACAAGGTGCTGTACAGAAACCCAGCCTAAAACCCCAAACAGCAAGCAATGCAGGTGTAGAAGCACGGTGGCTAGGAAAAACTCCCTAGAAAGGCCAGAACCTAGGAAGAAACCTAGAGAGGAACCAAGCTATGAGGAGTGGCCAGTCCTCTTCTGGATGTGCCGGGTGGAGATTATAACGGAACATGGCCAAGATGTTCAAATGTTCATAGATGACCAGCAGGGTCAAATAATAATAATCACAGTGGTTGTCGAGGGTGCAACAGGTCAGCACCTCAGGAGTAAATGTCAGTGGGCATTTCATAGTCGATCATTCAGAGTATCTCTACCGCTCCTGCTGTCTCTAGAGAGTTGAAAACAGCAGGTCTGGGACAGGTAGCACGTCTGGTGAACAGGTCACGGTCCCATAGCCGCAGGCAGAACAGTTGAAACTGGAGCAGCAGCACAGCCAGGTGGACTGGGGACAGCAAGGAGTCATTAGGCCAGGTAGTCCTGAAGCATGGTCCTAGGGCTCAGGTCCTCCGAGAGAGAGAAAGAGAGAGAGAGAATTAGAGAGAGTATACTTGAATTCACAAAGGACACCAGATAAGACAGGAGAAATACTCCAGATATAACAGACTGATCCTAGCCCCCCGACACATAAACTACTGCAGCATAAATACTGGAGGCTGAGACAGGAGGGGTCGGGAGACACTGTGACCCCATCCGACGATACCCCCGGACAGGGCCAAACAGGCAGGATATAACCCCACCCACTTTGCCAAAGCACAGTCCCCCACACCACTAGAGGGATATCTTCAACCACCAACTTACCATCCTGAGAGAAGGCAGAGAATAGCCCACAAAGCTCTCCGCCACGGCAATCCCAAGGGGGGGGGCGCCAACCCGGACAGGAAGATCATGTCGGTGACTCAACCCACTCAAGTGGGGCAGCATGGAAGAGCACCAGTAAGCCAGTGACTCAGCCCCTGTAATAGGGTTAGAGGCAGAGAATCCCAGTGGAGAGCGGGGAACCGACCAAGCAGAGACAGCAAGGGCGGTTCGTTGCTCCAGTGCCTTTCCGTTCACCTTCACACTCTTGGGCCAGACGACACTCAATCATAGGACCTACTGAAGACATGAGTCTTCAATAAAGACTTAAAGGTTGAGACCGAGTCTGCGTCTCTCACATGGGTAGGCAGACCATTCCATAAAAATGGAGATATATAGGAGAAAGCCCTGCCTCCAGCTGTTTGCTTAGAAATTCTAGGGACATAAAGGAGGCCTACGTCTTGTGACCATAGCGTACGTGTAGGTATGTACGGCAGGAGCAAATCGGAAAGATAGGTAGGAGCAAGCCTATGTAATGCTTTGTAGGTTAGCAGTAAAACCTTGAGCATTGCAGTAGTCTAACCTAGAAGTGACAAAAGCATGGATTAATTTTTCTGCATCATTTTTGGACAGAAAGTTTCTGATTTTGTTGGATCAGATCAATGTTGGAAAAAAGCTGTCCTTGAAACAGTCTTGATATGTTCGTCAAAAGAGAGATCAGCGTCCAGAGTAACGCCGAGGTCCTTCACAGTTTTATTTAAGACGACTGTACAACCATCAAAATTAATTGTCAGATTCAACAGAAGATCTCTTTGTTTCTTGGGACCTAGAACAAGCATCTCCGTTTTGTCCGAGTTTAAAGGTAGAACATTTGCAGCCATCCACTTCCTTATGTCTGAAACACAGACTTCCAGGGAAGGCAATTTGGGGGCTTCACCATGTTTCATCGAAATGTATAGCTGTGTGTCATCCACATAGCAGTGAAGGTTAACATTATGTTTCCGAATGACATCACCAAGACGTAGAATATATAGTGAAAACAATAGTGGTCCTAAAACGGAACCTTGAGGAACACCTGAAATTTACAGTTGATTTGTCAGTTGACAAACCATCCACAGAGAAAAACTGATATCTTTCATCGCAACTCCTCCTCCATGCTTCACGGTGGGAATCTCATGTGGGGATCATCTATTCACCTACTCTGCGTCTCACAAAGACACGGTGGTTGGAAACAAAAATCTAAAATTTGGACTCATCAGACCAAAGGACAGATTTACATTGGTCTAATGTTCATAGCTCATGTTTCTTGGCCCAAGCAAGTCTCTTCTTATTATTGGTGTCCTTTAGTAGTGCTTTTTTTTGCAGCAATTCGACCATGAAAGTCTGATTCATGCAGTTGATGTTCAGATGTGTCTGTTACTTGAACAATGTGAAACATATATTTGGGCTGCAATTTCTGAGGCTGGTAACTCTAATGAACTTATCCTCTGTAGCAGAGGTAACTCTGGGTCTTCCTTTCCAGTGGCAGTCCTCATGAGTGCCAGATTGATCATAGCGCTTGAAAAGTTTTTGCAACTGCACTTGAAGAAACATTCAAAGTTCTTGACATTTTCTGGATTGACTGACCTTCATGTCTTAAAGTAATGATGGACTGTCCATTTCTCTTTGATTATTTGAGCTGTTCTTGCCATAATATGAACTTGGTATTTTACCAAATAGGGCTATCTTCTGTATACCACCCCTACCTTGTCACAACACAACTGATTGGCTCAAACGCATTAAGAAGGAAATAAATTCTACAAATGAACTTTTAACAAGGCACACCTGTTTAATTGAAATGCCTTCAAGGTGACTACCTCATGAAGCTGGTTGAGAGAATGACAAGAGTGTGCAAAGCTGTCATCAATGCAAAGGGTGGCTACTTTGAAGAATCTCAAATATAAAATATTTGTTGATTTGTGTAACACTTTTGGGTTACTACATGAGTCCATAGTTTAGATGTCTTCACTATTATTCTACAATGTAGAAAATAGTAAAAATAAAGAAAAACCCTTGAATGAGTAGGTGTCTCCAAACTTTTGACTGGTACTGTACTTTTCAACTTTCGTTTACAACCGAAAATGAATGCGAGTTTAACCTCCGTAAAATACGTATGTTCAACGTAATTTTGTTCATTGAAGTTGATCATTTGCTATTGTCTGGGGGGTCTAGAAAGATTTTTTACAGAGAAAGCATAAAGGTAATGAGGTAATGTTTTCATGTTTCTATGAGTCGGCTTGGACACAGAGTCTAGCTGTGTGCAATTGTGTAGGACGCAGGTTAACGTTTATTGTCATGAGTCTTGTCCGGGAGGCAGAACTGAGCGGCGAGCTGCAAAGTCAAAATGGTCTATATCGTAAAAATGTCTGAAAACCAAAATGAGCTTATTGGTCTTAATTTAAGGTTTGGCATTGGAGTTAGCAGTGTGTTTAAGGTTAAGGTAACTGTTAGGTTTAAAATCAGTTTTTATGACTGGCTGTGCCAGCTAGTTACCAAGCTTCCTCAAGATCAAAGATTCATGATGAGAAACGCTAACCTGTGTGCAAACATACCCAACGCCTTTTGCTTCCATTATTCAGGATATTTAGAATGACAACCCAGGACACAGTAGCTTAGTACGCTTATTCACAAATTATCTTGTGATCAGGCAATGAAATGACAGGACAAATACATTTGTGTCCATGTTACACCTGGAATGTTAAAGGACACAATGCCTTCAGAAAGTATTCATACAACTTGACTTATTCCATATTTTATTTGGATTGTACAGTCTTTGCACATTATTCTTGAAAAAATTATTCAAGCTCTGTCATGTTGGTTGTTGATGTTTGCAAGACAGCCATGTTCAAGTCTTGCCATAGATTTTCAAGCCGATTTATGTCAAAACTGTAACTAGGCCACTCAGGAACAGTCAATGCTGTCTTGGTAAGAAACTCCAGTATATATTTCACCATATGTTTTAGGTTATTGGCCTGCTGAAAGGTGAATTTGTCTGCCAGTGTCTGTTGGAAAGCAGACTGAACCAGGTTTTCCTCTGGGAATTTGCCTGTACTTAGCACAATTCTGTTTCTTTTTATCCCCCAAAAAATCCCTAGTCCTTGCTTATCACAAGCATACCCATTACATGATGCCACCACCACCATGCTTGAAAATATGAAGTGGTACTCAGTGATGTGTTGTGCTGGATTTGCCCCAAACATAACGCTTCGTATTCTGGACATAAAGTTCATTAAAAAAAAAATGTGTTGCAGTTTTACTTTAGTGCCTTATTGCAAACAGAATGCATGTTATGGAATATTTTTATTCTGTACATGCTTCCTTCTTTTCACTCTGTCATTTGAATCAATGTTGTTGATTCATCCTCAGTTTTCTCCTGTCACAGCAATTGAACACTGTAACTGTTTTAAAGTCACCATTGGCCTCATGGTGAAATCCCAGATAATTGTTTTACCCAACTACCAATAGGTTTCCTTCATTGCGAGGCATTGGAAAACCTCCCTGGTCTTTGTGTTTGAAATTCACTACTCGACTAAGGGACCTGACAGATATCTGTATGTGTGGCGCACAGAGATGAGGCAGTCATTCACAAAGCATGTTAAACACTATTATTGCACACAGAGGCCATGCAACTTATGTGACTTGTTAAGCAAATGTCTACTCCTGAACATATTTAGGCTTGCCGTAACAAAGGGGTTGAATACTTATTGACTCAAGACATTTTAGCCTTTCTGTTTTAATTACTTTGTAAAAATGTATAGAAACATGATTCCACTTTGACATTATGGCGCATTGTGTGTAGGCCAGTGACACAAAATCTAAATTTAATACATTTCTAATTCATGCTGTATCACAACAAAATGTGGAAAAGGTCAAGGGGTGTGAATATTTTTTGAAGGCACTGTATAGTTCTAGGCCTTTGTCGTTGTTAGGAGTTATTGACCAATTTGCCATATTTTTCATTTTATTCCTGTAAGCACACTCTTGAAACTACATAAAAAGTTTTTTATTTTCGTTTAAACCATTTTGAAATGTTTATCCCATATCACACATTGGCCCTTTAATTAATAGAAAGATCTATATTGCTTTAAAAAGTGGGTTAAGTAAAGATACCAGTTACCAGTATGAATATAAGTTAAAAAGGGAGCTTGATTAGGGTCTGTAGGGCACAAAATCACTAGTAGCCTGCCTATATTGCGAGTTCACAACATACATATTTATATATGTCTGTTCTTAGGTGCCTTCCTTGTGCCCTACCTGCTGTACGTTGGGCTATGTGGTCTTCCTCTGTTCCTTCTCGAGACATCAATTGGTCAGTACACCCAACAGGGCATTGTCACATGCTGGAGGAGCTTATGTCCGCTTGCTGAAGGTGAGATGTTGCTATACTCCTTCATTCTACTACAGGCAAAAAGGTTAAAGGGATAATTCACCCAAATTACCAAATTACACATTGTTATCAATACCCTGTAAGCAATCCATACTTTTTCCTGGTCCAAAGACTTATGCAGAGAAAATAAACCAATATTTAATTTTGTAATTTGAGTGAACAATCCCTTTAATGTCCCACCTCATATTACCTGTTAATTCTCCACAGGTGTTGGCAGGGCAGAGCTTCTCATCCTGACCTATGACTCTATCATTTACCTCGTGATCCTGGCCTGGACTCTCTTCTACCTGGTGTTCTCTTTCAGTTCTCAGCTACCCTGGGCCAGCTGTGGTAACACCTGGAACACAGGTTGGTAGGCCTACATTCTCTGCATGGGGGTAAAACAGGTTATATTTTACCAGAAAACAATGATACATACACAAAGTTACTGTATATATGTTTTTGGGAGAGAATTCCATTTGACTTTAATTACTTTTTGATTAGATCAATGTGTGGATTTCACTTCACTAAACCATACTGCCAACTGTACCTCCAACATCACCACTACTTCTGCTGCCACTGAGTTCTGGGAGTAAGTAGCCTGCCCCACACAACACAAAGCAGCATAAGATAAATACTGTATATGAAAACTCTGCAAGACCTCCCTTTAATAATTATCTTACACTAAAATGATGTACAGTATCTGAAATGGCACCTATTCCCTAGAATAAAAAATAGTGCACAACTTTTGTCCAGTGCCCGTATGTCAAATGTATTGCATGATATAGAGAATAGGGTAACATTTCAGATGCAACTTAAATGTAGCTTGAACTGAAAGTCTCCCTCTATCCCTGTTTATACCTGGTGCTAACATGTGTCCTTTGTCCTCATCTTGTCCATAGGCTGATTGTGCCCACATTTTTAGACAGATTAAGATGATTAAAAGACGCATTGATCTTTCTGACCACCTCCGGAGGAAGTCAGGCATTGTGTCTGGATTTCTTACAAGATGGATATGGACAGTGAAACCATTTAAATCATCATTATCCCGACCTCTAAAATCATTGTCAGGTGACACCATTTATGAAATCAATATAGGCCTATGTCCTAAAATAAAATAAACAATTTCAAGTAATATCTGGCAAATAATTTGCATACAGGGAGAGACCAGGAAATCTGTTCACAATTTGGACACAGTGGACAGCATACCATGTATAGACCCATGTCTAAAAATGTGGGCACAATCAGAATGTGGATAAGATCAGAACAAAGGACGCATGTTCGCCGGTAACCAGAATCCCGATATTTCCCAATTCCCAAGAAAAAATAATAATATGAGAACTCGGACAAGTAATAACAATTTATATGCTGCAGTAATGGAAAAACACAAAATAAGCAGGTGAAAATAGCTGTATAAAACAAACATTAACTCTCTGGCTTCATTCATACATTAGACCAGGCATCACAATGCTAGCAGTCTACCATATTGACTCAACATAAAGTCCCCAATAGAAAACATCTCTTACTTGCATGGCTTCTATGAATTGTATTGCTGACTATCATGTGTAGGCGACCTCTCGACGCAGTTACGAATCTCCAACCTAACTGTGTGGCACTGGCAAAGGCTTCAAAATAAAAACTGTGGCTAGGCTACTCACTGTTTCCAAAATGGCTGATAGATTGTGTCCACAAAAGTATCTAGGAAACAAACATTTGCAACATTGTTCCATGTAACACTAACAAAAGTGAGAGCACGGGCTTGACTAGTCACCAGGTATAAACGGGGCTTCTGTTGCCCTCCCCCAGGCGTCGTGTGTTGGCTATCTCTGGAGGCATTGAAGAGGTAGGCAGTGTAAGATGGGAGCTGATGCTCTGTCTCCTCGCCTGTTGGGCTGTCTGCTACTTCTGTGTCTGGAAAGGAATCAGGTACTCAGGAAAGGTCTGTATAAGAGTTTATGTATATCTTACTACTACACATGATTACACCAGTAAATGTTAAATTACTTCACACATCCATGGAACTACCATAAATCTGATTGTTTAGGTACAGGTGGTAATTGTGCTATGGTGGTAAGTTTTGTTTTTGTCCATACTGGTCCATTTCATTAGGTGGTGTATTTCACTGCCACATTTCCCTATCTGATGCTCTTCGTGTTGCTGGTGAGAGGGTTGACTTTACCTGGAGCTTGGGAGGGGATTCAGTTTTACCTGTATCCAGACCCAGTCCGCCTTGCAGACCCCCAAGTAAACATTTGCACCTTTTCATTTGCACATTCATTGAAGGACAAGTTCCAAGCTAAATATGATCAAGTCTTTGCATTCCACTTCTCAATTTCGTGCTGTCGAATTTCTACATGCACTAATGAATCTCTCGCCAACCAGGTCTGGATGGAAGCAGGAACGCAGGTGTTCTTCTCCTACTGTATTGGACGGGGAAGTCAAACTGTTTTGGGAAGCTTCAACAAATACAACAATAACTGCTACATGTAAGACTGTTCAGTTTTAACAATACATTTTGTTTCTTAAAACATCTATACTTCAATGGATATGTAGAATTTAATAAAGAACAACTTATTCCAATTTTATTAGTTTGAGCACAGTTATAATTAGCATATTTTATTTTATGTCCATTCAGGGACAGCTTTTGGCTGTGTCTGCTGAATGGTTGTACCAGTTTTGTGGCTGGATTTGCAGTCTTCTCGGTGCTGGGATTCATGGCACAGAAACAGGGTGTTTCTGTCGCGATGGTGGCAGAGTCAGGTATGGTGTGGCCGTCACAGTGGCCTTCTGTTACAGCTTTGTGCTTGTTAAAAACGTGTCAATTTTCTTTACGGATGCAGTCAGTTCAGCATGTCACAGCATTATTTAGGGTTATAATTAGTGTCTTAAATGCAATGCTTAAATGCTCAATATGAATGTGAAAATGATAAATGCATTTACCATTTTCACATTCCAATTGAGCATTTAAAACATTTACATTTATCATTTTCACATTCCAATTGAGGATACATGCACTGCATTTCTACTTTTTACATTCCAATTCTTCATTGCATTTTAGAATTGGCACTGATAACAATCCATAATGTTGTAGCATACTGTGCCATGACATGCACACAAAAAACTGCATCTGTATCATATGCTAAGAGCATAGTTATTAAGTTATTTTCCTCCAATTCTTGTTTACTGTTGCTCCTAGGTCCTGGTTTGGCATTCATCGCCTTCCCCCAGGCAGCAGCCATGATGCCCTTGCCACAGCTCTGGACGGTCTGCTTCTTCATTATGCTTCTTCTGCTGGGAATTGACACACAGGTTATTTACCATACCTAAAGACCATGCCCAGCCAACACAGAATGTTCTTGTAACATTCCCTTAAGGTTCTCTTTTGGTTATTTGACAAATAACTTTCCCACAACGTCCTGGGAACCAAACTTTGTTAGCTGGATGTGGTCTACATGCAAGGGTTGATAAAAAAAAATGGGTTGTGTTGATCCCACAATGTATTGTATCTTGATGTCACTTTTATCTTCCTTTTCTATTTTAGTTTGTCATAATGGAGGGAGTGATAACATCTTTCACAGACTTATTTCCTGTTACACTGCGAAGGCCCCGATATCGAGAGGGCTTTGTGCTCCTCTTCTGTCTCTCCTGCTTCCTTATACAGCTGACTCTGATCACAGAGGTGAGACATTGAATTAGCTCCTAATCAACTGTTTTAGACAATGTCCAGAATGATAATGAGTTTATTTTAACTGTACATAATAGAGTGTAAGGAAAAGGTCAAAGAAAAAAATAGAACTTCTGTGCAGGTGAGGTAAATGATAAAGTCCTGCCCTCCGCACACAGGCGTGCACACTAGGCCCAGACCAAGGTAAAGAATGTTTCATAACAGCAGGTCGTCATTGTAAATAAGAATTTGTTCTTAACTGACTTGCCTAGTTAAATAAAGGTTAAATAAAAAAATAAAAAATCTGGAAGTGTTGCAATGACCACAGTGTTGATTTACTGACTTCATTAATCTAGCTATCTTCAGTGATATTGTGTATGATTGCTTCCATGTGCTCGATCTCTGATTCTACACTTCACATATGAATATCAATAGGATCAGCTTTAATATTGCAGACAGATTGTGGCTTCCATAAATGTAATTGTCTGCAACATTTCCAATCCCTCATATATTTTTGGGGTATATATACACTTCCGTTCAAAAGTTTGGGGTCACTGAGAAATGTCCTTGTTTTTTAAAGAAAAGCACATTTTTTGTCCATTAAAATAACATCAAATTGATCAGAAATACAGTGTAGACATTGTTAATGTTGTAAATGACTATTGTAGCTGGAAACGGCAGATGTTTTATGGAATATCTACATAGGTGTACAAAGGCCCATTATCAGCAACCATCACTCATGTGTTCCAATGGCATGTTGTGTTAGCTAATCCAAGTTTATCATTTTTAAAGGCTAATTGATCATTGGAAAACCCTTTTGAAATTATGTTAGCACAGCTGAAAACTGTTGTTCTTATTAAAGAAGCAATAAAACTGGCCTTCTTTAGACTAGTTGAGTATCTGGAGCGTTAGCATTTGTGGGTTCGATTACAAGCTCAAAATGGCCAGAAACAAAGTACTTTCTTTTATAACTCGTCTATTCTTGGTCTGAGAAATGAAGACTATTCCATGCGAGAACTTTCCAAGACACTTAGGACACTAAAGAGGCCTTTCTACTGACTCTGAAAAACAACGAAAGAAAGATGCCCAGGGTACCTGCTCATCTGCATGAACGTGCCTTAATCATGCTGCAAGGAGGCATGAGGACTGCAGATGTGGCCAGGGAAATAAATTGCAATATTCGTACTGTCAGACTCCTAAGAAAGCACGACAGGGAGACAAGACGGACAGCTGATTGTCCTCGCAGTGGCAGACCACGTGTAACAACACCTGCACAGGATCGGTACATCCTAACATCACACCTGCGGGACAGGTACAGGATGGCAACAACAACTGCCCGAGTTACACCAAGAACACACAATCCCCCCATCAGTGCTCAGACTGTCCGCAATAGGCTGAGAGAGGCTGGACTGAGTGCTTGTAGGCCTGTTGTAAGGCAGGTCCTCACCAGACATCACCGACAAAAACGTCGCCTATGTGCACAAACCCACCGTCACTGGACCAGACAGGACTGGCAAAAAGTGCTCATCACTGACGAGTCTCGGTTTTTTCTCACCAGGGGTGATGGTCGAATTCGCGTTTATCGTCGAAGGAATGCGTGCTCCACCGAGGCCTGTACTCTGGAGCGGGATTGATTTGGAGGTGGTGAGTCCGTCATGGTCTGGGGCTGTGTGTCACAGCATCACCGGAGTTTGTTGTCATTGCAGGCAATCTCAACGCTGTGCGTTACAGGGAAGACATCCTCCTCCGTCATGTGGTACCCTTCCTGCAGGCTTATCCTGACCAGACCCTCCAGCATTACAATGCCACCAGCCATACTGCTCGTTCTGTGTCTGATTTCCTGCAAGACAGGAATGTCAGTGTTCTGCCATGGCCAGAAAAGAGCCCGGATCTCAATCCCGTTGAGCACGTCTGGGACCTGTTGGATTGGAGGGTGAGGGCTAGGGCCATTCCCCGCAGAAATGTCCGGGAACTTGCAGGTGCCTTGTTGAAAGAGTGGGGTAACATCTCACAGCAAAAACTGGCAAATCTGGTGCAGTCCATGAGGAAGAGATGCACTGCAGTACTAAATGCAGCTGGTGGCCACACCAGATACTGACTGTTACTTTTGATTTTGACCTCCCCTTTGTTCAGGGACACATTATTCCATTTCTGTTTGTCACATGTTTGTGGAACTTGTTCAGTTTATGTCTCAGTTGTTGAATCTTATGTTCATACAAATATTTACACATGTTAAATTAGGCGTCTACTTCCAGCTTACACATATATACAATGGGGCAAAAAAGTATTTAGTCAGCCACCAATTGTGCAATTTCTCCCACTTAAAAATATGAGAGGCCTGTAATTGTCATCATAGGTACACTTCAACTATGACAGACAAAGTGAGATAAAAAATCCAGAAAATCACATTGTAGGATTTTTAATGAATTTATTTGCAAATTATGGTGGAAGTATTTGGTCTTTTGTTTGTTTTTAGTCCCATCCTTCAGCTTCCCTCAACTTCTCCCATCTATCTCTGAACACCATCCAGTCTTGATTTCTGAAGGACATTTTTTGTTCTTCTAATCTACAGGGTGGGATCTTTGTGTTCCAGCTCATTGATTACTACGGCTGCAGCGGAGCGTGTGTTCTCTTTGTGGCTGTGTTTGAGTCACTGGCAGTGGGATGGATCTTTGGTAAGTGTAAATCCACTGTGACTGCAGCCTTTTTTTCACCCCGGCCACGATGGTGGAAAAACATGAGTCTTAGCCTTCATCTCAAGCACTAGAGTTGTAGTGGTGAAAAAGCCCCATTATACTATACACAACCACTCAGTTTTTGTAATCATTTGGTTTGTAAACTGCCTTTCTCTCATTGTCTCCTGGACTTGCGTTTATAGCCGTGGGGAAGAAAATCTGAATAAAAAATGTCTCTCTAGCACTGGGCCTTTACTAGTATTAGTGGACCGATATAGATGTCTGTACATAGGCTGGTCATCCAGGTTTGTACCTGTAGTAGATGGTCCATCACCATGAAGAACAGCAATGCACAATACAGCAATTGAGTACATTGAAACATCAAGTGGTTTATGATGTGATGTGGCTCGGTTGGTCGAGCATGGTACTTGCTTTGCTAGGATTGCGTGTTCGATTCCCACAGGGGACCAGAATGAAAATGTATGCATTCACTAAGTTGCTCTGGATATGAGCGGCTACTAAAAAGGACTGCAAGCACCCCCACCCCTAAACTACTTCCCGTGGCTATGCGTGAGTTGTCAATAAATCTGTTTTAAAATCCTCAGGGGCAGATCACATGGAGGATGCCATTAAGGACATGACTGCACAGAGACCGTGTGTCCTCTTCAGACTGTGCTGGCGTTACTTCACCCCACTTGTGTCTCTGGTGAGTTAGATTGGTGCTTGTGGTAAATATTTAAAGCTGTACATCTTATAAAAGTAGACATATGCTAGACATTTAAGGTAATTTCTGATTGAACCAACATTACTGTATACAGCCTCCACCCACGCTGGAACGTTGCCTTTACATGTAAATTGCGTGGATCGTCTGTGCTATGGCTTGAGTCTAGGTCTTACTCATTGGGTGCTTCGCTTTTAATCCATATCATACCAGACTTCCTTTATTTTACACATGGTGGACTATAAACCTCTCAAGTTTAACCGCTGGTACATGTACCCAGACTGGGCCTATGCACTGGGCTGGGCCATGGCCCTCTCCTCCATCCTCCTGGTGCCACTGTGGGGGATTGGCAAGATCTGCGTTGGCACAGGCAGCCTCAGACAGGTTCGTACTTAGTGAAATACACATGCTCTTATCCAGAGTGATTTACAGTAGCAATTAGGGCCAAGTGCCTTGTCCAATAGCACAGATTTACCAAGTCAGCTCTGGGATTCAAACCAGCAACTTTTCAGGCTACCTGCCACATATATAGAATGCTGAGCATTACTCTTAAAGGGACAACAATGGCATTTTAGCCCTTGTTCTACTTCCCCAGTTTTGGGTAACATTGCCCTAATACTAGCGCTGGCTTGTGAAAATTCATGTGTGAATGCAACTACACATTTACTAAATGGTATGATGCAAGTGTGAAACAAGGCTGCATTTGTAAAAGTAAAGTTGTGAACATGTTTGATCTATTCAATCTTTCTTTACTAGCGCTTGGCTGTCCTTTGTCACCCCGATGACGACCTCCCTCTAAGCCGGCAGGGGAAATGCCAAAACTCAGAAATGGAGACATTGCAAGATATTAACAAGCACATATGAGCTTCATTTTGCTTACCAAGGAGACAGCTAAGCGCTGGGCATTAAGCAGTGATATTGTTTGACATCTTGTTTATTAAAACTATATCTCACGCAGTGGCAGTCCTTGTATTTAACTAACCAATTTTATGTTTCCATAGGCCAGGTGACAATGGCCTTATTGGGCCTTTTTGGCTTTGGTTAGGCACACAAAGATAATTTACCAACATGACTTATTAGTCACTTAATGCAAAGCAATTGGTACCACATAAAAAAAAAATTGGCCAGGTATGAATGGGTGCAGGACCTCAAGACATCTTTACACTGGTCTAGCAGCTGGAAGTTTGTGGGAAGCCACAAGCAAGATTGAACTTTGTCACGACAATATTCACCAAAATATGGCCCTTCCTAACATCTTCCCTTATCCAAAGTAGTGTAAAGGACCCAAACATTTAGAAGGTGGAAGGTCACAGTACATTTTATTTTGTCCTAAAGGCATTGTGACAAAGGCAGATGACAACTGAGAAAATACACATGTGAAATTTGACAGCTTAGTTGTGCTAACAGAAAATTACTGTTCCCTGTTGTGTAGCAAACAAAGTTGAAAAATATGTGATCCCTCAACCTTTTTCAAATTTCACTCCTTGACAAGTCATGAGACTCAGACACAAGAGGGTAGAACACATTTCAAACTTTGCTTGTTAGGGGGAGGTAGTTTCAGAAACAATGGAATGTTTAGTCGACTTCCTCAATGGTTGGTCCAGATGATCCACCACCTCCAGGAGCAGCACCACCAGCTCCAGGGAATCCGCCAGCCATGCCCTCAGGCATACCGCCGGGCATCCCACCAGCACCCTGGTATAGCTTGGTGATGATGGGGTTGCACACCTTCTCCAGCTCCTTCTGGTGGTGCTCATACTCTTCCTTCTCAGCAGTCTGAGAAATGCAAAAAATTAGCAAAACATACAACTTTAAAATACCAATATATTTCACTTTAAGTCGCTCAGACATCCAAGGAAGGTATTGGGCCATCTTTGGTCTTTCAACCTCTGGTGGAAACTACGAATGGCAGGAGTAAACTTCATCACAGCAAGTGGTCCAAGAAAGTACAAGTCACCCCAATTAAATTCTTACCTGGTTCTTGTCCAGCCACCCGATGACCTCGTTGCACTTCTCCAGAATCTTAGTCTTGTCCTCGTCACTGATCTTCCCCTGCAGTTTCTCATCTTCCACAGTAGACTTCATGTTGAAAGCGTAGGACTCTAGGGAGTTCTTAGATGAGACCTTGTCACGCTGCACATCATCCTCACACTTGTACTTCTCAGCCTCCTGGACCATGCGCTCAATGTCCTCCTTGCTCAAGCGACCTAATGGAAAATAATCAAATCAACCAATGTTTGACCTAAACTACAATCACCTGTACTATATCTGTCGCTCAGACATCCAAGGAAGGTATTGGGCCATCTTTGGTCTTTCAACCTCTGGTGGAAACTACGAATGGCAGGATCAAACTTCATCACAGCAAAACTATTGGGGCTAGTAACCATTCCCCCTTTCCAGTGTTAAACTACAATGAAATCCAACATTACCCTTGTCATTGGTGATGGTGATCTTGTTCTCCTTCCCAGTGCTCTTGTCTGCAGCAGACACGTTCATGATGCCGTTAGCATCGATGTCAAATGTGACCTCAATCTGAGGAACACCACGAGGTGCAGGGGGGATTCCAGTCAGCTCAAACTTGCCCAACAGGTTGTTATCCTTGGTCATGGCCCTCTCACCCTCATACACCTGGAGGATACAGTCAATATTAGCAAAACATACAGGTCTTCAAATGAGAAGTACATTTCACTAAAAGCCGATCAAGACATCCAAGGAATGTATTGGGCAATTTGTCTTTCAGCCGCTGGTGGAAACTACAAATGGCAGGAGTAAACAGCATCACAGATAGTGCCCAAAGGAATTAGGAAACATTGCTCTGAAATTGACATTTCTTGAAGGCCCCCGCTCACCTGAATGAGCACACCAGGCTGGTTGTCTGAGTAGGTGGTGAAGGTCTGAGTCTGCTTGGTTGGGATGGTGGTGTTACGTTTGATCAGGACGGTCATGACACCTCCAGCGGTCTCAATACCCAGGGACAGGGGTGTGACGTCCAGCAAAAGCAGGTCCTGGACATTCTCAGACTTGTCACCCGAGAGTATGGCTGCCTGGACAGCTGAAAATGAGATTGGGAGGTTAGACACATTGAGAAACATGACTGTAGATGCACTGTGCCATTGTCGCTCAGACATCCAAGGAAGGTATTGGGCCATCTTTGGTCTTTCAACCTCTGGTGGAAACTACGAATGGCAGGAGTAAACTTCATCACAGCGAAACTATTGATTTAAGGCTCATAATTGAAGCCCATTGGCAACAGCGCAAACATGATCAGTGATTTACCTGCGCCATAGGCCACAGCTTCATCGGGATTGATGCTTTTGTTGAGCTCTTTGCCGTTGAAGAAATCTTGGAGCAGTTTCTGGATCTTGGGGATACGAGTGGAGCCTCCGACCAGGACGATGTCGTGGACCTGGGCTTTATCCATCTTGGCGTCGCGGAGGGATTTCTCCACTGGGTCAAGGGTGCCACGGAAAAGGTCTGCATTGAGCTCCTCAAAGCGAGCCCTGGTGATGGAGGTGTAGAAGTCGATTCCCTCGTACAAAGAGTCGATCTCGATGCTGGCCTGGGTGCTGGAGGACAGGGTGCGCTTTGCCCTCTCACATGCGGTGCGGAGACGGCGAACAGCCCTCTTGTTGTCGCTGATGTCTTTCTTGTACTTGCGCTTGAACTCCGCGATGAAGTGGTTGACCATGCGGTTGTCAAAGTCTTCTCCACCCAGATGAGTGTCTCCAGCAGTGGACTTGACCTCAAAGATACCATCCTCGATGGTCAGGATGGACACGTCAAAGGTGCCGCCACCCAGATCAAAGATAAGGACATTCCTTTCAGCACCGACCTGAAACAGAAGAGAAATTCAGTATTTGCAACGAGTACAAGCAAGCCCTGATCTATGACATGGCTAAATATTCGCTCAGACATCCAAGGAAGGTATTGGGCCATCTTTGGTCTTTCAACCTCTGGTGGAAACTACGAATGGCAGGAGTAAACTTCATCACAGCAAATAAGCACTGCATTGCAGTCCTTTTCAACAGAAAAAATATAATGTAATGGAGTTAACCTTCTTGTCCAAGCCGTAGGCAATGGCAGCAGCAGTTGGCTCATTGATGATACGCAGCACATTCAGCCCCGAGATGGTACCAGCATCTTTGGTTGCCTGGCGCTGGGAGTCATTGAAGTAGGCAGGTACAGTAACAACAGCATTGTTGACAGTCTAGGGAGAAAAAAAATGTCCATGCATTTGAATAATCCAATAGACCAGTCATGGTAAACTCACAACACCTCCTGTTACAGAACCAGCCACACAACACTTACTTTCCCAAGGTACGCCTCAGCAATCTCCTTCATCTTGACCAGAACCATAGATGAAATTTCTTCTGGGTAGAAGGACTTAGTCTCTCCTTTGTATTCAACTTGGAGCTTAGGCCGAGTAGAATCATTGATAACTTCAAAGGGCCAATGCTTCATGTCCGATTGAACAACTCCATCATCAAACCTGCGGCCAATCAGTCTCTTAGCATCTGCAACAAGACAACCAGTTAATTTAGCATTTTCTACAGAGATATGGAGTCAAGCGAGTTAAATGGCGTGTCACTCAGACATCCAAGGAAGGTTTTGGGCCATCTCTGGTCTTTCAACCTCTGGTGGAAACTACGAATGGCAGGAGTAAACTTCATCACAGTGAACAAGCGTTTGAACAAGCGTTGCCACAAAGTCAAAAACTATAAATCACCAATCTTATTTTAGGAGACATTACCAGAACGTAAAAACGTACCGAATACTGTGTTGCAGGGGTTCATGGCAACCTGATTCTTGGCAGCATCACCGATGAGCCTCTCAGAGTCAGTGAAGGCAACATAGCTTGGCGTTGTCCTGTTGCCCTGGTCGTTGGCAATGATTTCAACCTTGCCATGCTGGAACACACCCACGCAGGAGTAGGTGGTCCCGAGATCGATGCCGACTGCTGGTCCCTTAGACATGTTACCTGGACAACGAAGAACAGCATGGTGTCAGGTAACAAATGACACTATGCGAGAATACAACAAACGCAGTAAACAAATCAGCAGTCACTAGAAACCAATGTGGTCATCAAAATACATAGGTCATTTGTAAACATTAGTTACCCCTGTAGGCCAGACTCAAGTACCATCCTAGGAATGCTCCAATGTGGGACGGGACAGGTCTTTGAAAACTGCTAATTTCGTGTTCACATTTGCAATGGTATTCCTCAACCTAACCGAGTAAGATTGATGAGACATTGTATTGTCAAGTAGTGTGGCAGAGTCCTGATTGTGACTCATGGTCATCTTCACTGAAAGCGAAACACCTCCACTCCTGTCATTGTTGTGAGAAAGGAAATAATTGTACCAAGTTGCGCCTTGTAGCTACATTGAAGTTGGTTGTCAGGGATAGTTCAAGATTAACATTTTTGGCACCTCAGACACTACCTAGTGCCATTTGCCTCTTAGGGGCAGGCATGAAAGTAGATGCGCAATTAGTCATTGTAGTTAATTACCACATGTTCTCAAATGTGCAGGAAATGGACCCATCTGAAGTTACAAACTATTTCAGGCTGTATCTGATTTAACTCAAGAAACGGCAACGAGCGCACTGAGTTCACAGGGGAAATATTATATAAATAATTCAACCAATTAGTAGTTTGAAACACTAACAATATGACCACCCCAACTTAAGATGGACTAACATGTTAAATTTAAAGCCACTAAGCATAAACCGCAGCCATTTCCTGGTTGCCAAAACTGAGATTTTCCCCAAATAGTTTAGTCAACAACTATAGGGTAGAGAATGATCGCACCATCGAAACTACTAAATTATTTTCCAAAGCCAAAAATACTTTCAGCTGGGGTACAAAAGAAAGTAGAAGCAGAAAGGAAACTTCAGACCTGGAAGCATAGAAATGGCGCACCCATATCAGATCTACCGCTTTTAAGATATCAATTAGAGCTCTATAACTCGCATGTGAATTACGGTCAGGTCGCCCAAAAAGTTAAGTGTATTTGATACCATTGACTAGAGAAACAACAAAATTCATTTATTTTAAGTCCTACGCTCAAAATAGAGATCGATATAAAGAGATCATACGGTATAACACAATAACCAAAGTCATATTTGTCCCCCGAAATGCCTATGAGAGTAAGGTAAGCAAAACTAAAGTATCGACTAACCAATAAAACGTTTAATTCAAGATAATGTGCTCATGTCTACACCAAGTTAAGCAACAGATACCGGTATGTACCGGTATTACACTTCAGTAAGAACTATGGACGTCCATATGTGCGTCACATCACGCGGGGTGCCGAGTCTCTAGAACGTTCTAGAACTAGGCCGACCACGAGGGTGGACGCGCGCCATATCCTGGTATACCGCATACAAACGTTGTTACCTAGTGCAGTGACAACTGTTTGAAACTGTCGATCGAATATCAATCAAATAATTATTAGCTGTGATGTGTTAACCACGACATTAAAGGTTGACCGATTAATTAACAAATAAAGGCCAACTAAAAGCTAACTAGTTACCCAACGTTAACAGTTAAATGATACCAAATGATTGAAAAATGTAAATATATTGCAGTAATTCCGAGTTACAGCTAGATCAGTTAGGTAAGTTTTACAAGGTTTAATTGGTCGACTAGGTGATAATGAAAACTACAAGGCCAAGTAGTTAATTTACGTTAGCCAGCCTTGTCTTCCGGATATAAAATGTACCTGCTTGTGGTCAGCAAAATAAATTACGGTGAACTAAAAAACGCTTTCATTATTACATTACTATTAAATTAAACCATTTCTTACTTACCGAATTAATTATTTGACCGAAGGTGATGCTGATGTTGATCGGAGTTGAACAATGGCGAAGCCTCCCTTTCTTCGCCTTGTGTGTTGTGAGAGAAAGAAGGAAGGATAAGTCTACCATTACTATATAAACGGCAAGGCAACCAATCATAGCTCAGGATTCAACTTGACATTCCAAAATACCAATAAAAACACAGGCTGTTGCTCCCTCCCACTGCCCATGAAGACGTCGGGTTGCGTTCGCACCGGATACACTTTTTAATTTTTATTTTTTTATTTAACCTTTATTTAACCTTTCTTTAACCAGGTAGGTTAGTTGAGAACACGTTCTCATTTGCAACTGCGACCTGGCCAAGGTAAAGCATAGCAGTTCGACATATACAACAACACAGAGTTACACATGGAATAAACAAAATATACAGTCAATAATAAAGTAGAAAAAGAATGCACAGTGAGTGCAAATGAGGTAAGATAAGAGAGTTAAGGCAATAAATACGCCATGGTGGCGAAGTAATTACAATATAGCAATTAAACACTGGAATGTTAGATGTGCAGAAGATGAATGTGCAAGGAGAGATACTGAGGTGCAAAGGAGCAAGATAAATAAATAAATACAGTATGGGGATGAGGTAATGCAATCAGTCGATATACTCGACAACTATCTTCAGAAATCATGCGATTTAAATCAGACAGTGGGCCCCGCCTGATTCACAAGTGAGTCAGAAGGTTCAAATCAACGTTTCATATCGTGGTGTAGATGTACTGTATTGACAATGGCACAATAACGCGAGATCACATTTCCAGCATGGCCGACAACCAGACCTCCCTTGCCCGCCATAGGAAGCAAAATTGTAATTATTAAATTATAAGTGATCATTGCATTTGCAGTTCTTAAATTATTTAAAAAATATTTTTAAACTCTGAAACACTGAACGAGCTTCGGCAACTCGTGGTCCAGGTGACTAGCTTTACTGGCATTGCTAGCCCTTGGTTGCGTTGCTAGCCCTCGGGCGCGTTCCAGGTTGCAAGTTGACAAGGATACGTTCCTTGCCAGGCTGCGGTTGCGTTGCTAGGCCGCAACCGCGTCGCAGGTCTGCATGGGTGCGTCCAGATGGTCTTCATGGCTTCATAATTTCTGGATATATTATAACCGATATTTGACATAACAGATTAACATAATTGGTTCAGATTATTTGATGATTTATTGGCCTCTACTTTTATTTTATTTTTTACAAATCCCAAATAACTATTGCAGGGCTGACCAACTCTGTTCCTGGAGAGCGACCATCCTGTAGGTTTTCGCTCCAAACCCAGCAGTAACTAACGTGATTAAACTTATCAACCAGTTAGTTAGGTGCGCTAGATAAGGGTCTAAACAAAAACCTACACTCCCATTCCAACCCAGAATCCTTACTGGATTTCTATTGACTTCCAAGACAAGATTTGGAAGGATGGCCACACGAGGCTAGCGTTGAACATATCACCTAACCACATATTGGTGGTGTTCCTGCCTGATTATGTTGAAGACTTTGCGTTGCATAAACCAATGTTTGTGCGCCACGTCATCAAGTGTCGTGAAGTACATTCCTATATCATATGATGTTAGTTAGCTGATATGTTAAACACCTATCCAAGCTTTGCGTGATCTGGCAGGCATCTGCAATGTAGTCAGGCAGGAATGCCACCCATATGATATAGCGGAGTAGTATAGCAATCTATTGGTTGATGCAATACATTATCTGCAATTTGCAATTCATAATCCAAGATGGCGTAGCAGTCAGGCGTCTTTGTCCTGTCGTGTACCTTGTATATATCGTTTTACATATTTTTCGTCGCATATCCTTTAAAATATTTTGCTAAACCTCATCATCTAAATGCTTTCCTGCAAACCCGCCTCACCCAATGTGGTGTGGATCTGTTTTTTTTTCCTAAAGTATTTATATTTACTTCGGATCTGGAATCCCTCAACTGAAGCTAGCCAGCTAACCACCAGACTCACATCTCCCTCACTAGCTTTAAGCACCAGCTGTCAGAGCAGTTTACAGATCACTGCACCTGTACTTAGCCTATCTGTAAACAGCTAATCTATCTACCTACCTCATCCCCATACTGGTATTTATTTATTTTGCTCCTTTGCACCCCAGTATCTCTACCTGCACATTCATCTTCTGCCGATCTACCATTCCAGTGTTTAATTGCTATATTGTAATTACTTCGCCACCATGGTCTTATTTATTTCCGTAACTTACCTCATTTGCACTCACTGTATATAGACTTTTTGTTTTCTTTTGTTCTACTGTATTATTAACTGTATGTTTTGTTTATTCCATGTGTAACTCTGTGTTGTTGTATGTGTCGAATTGCTACGCTTTATCTTGGCCAGGTCGCAGTTGCAAATGAGAACTTGTTCTCAACTAGCCTACCTGGTTAAATAAAGGTGAAATAAATCAAATAAAATAAACATTTGGTCAGGGCCTGGAACATGACCCTCAACTAGCTGAATCAGGTATGTTAGGTTAGGGTTGGACTGAATACCCACAGGATGGTAGATCTCCAGGAAGAGAGATAGGTAGATCTGTTGTGACCTATGTAAGTACTAGGTCATATTTATTGGTGCAGACCGTAGCAGAATTCCCTTTTTCAATGGAAAACAAAAAAACAGTTTCTTATAGGACAAGTTCAGGTAGGCAGATTCAGTCCATCTTTGTTCTGTTTGGTGCCTATTGAATACGACCCTGTACTGCCGCCTCCAATCAAGTCCCAGGCTTTTATGGGCACACTGCCCATCATTTGCTCTTCTATAGTTTTGTGTTTGTGTAGAGAGGAGTCTCACGCATTGGTCGTTGACCGATGGCCGACACAGATTCTACTTTATGAATTCAGAAAGACTGCCTCTGCTCATGGGAAAGATAAAAAGGCATTCGGTGAAGGACCGGTCGTGGTCTCATGTTTCATCTGTGTGTAGTGACATTAGATTGGTCTGTTACACTGGTCGCAGCAAAACTCTTTATTGCCACACAA
The DNA here is from genome assembly GCF_034236695.1 of Oncorhynchus nerka. Lineage (NCBI taxonomy): Eukaryota > Metazoa > Chordata > Actinopteri > Salmoniformes > Salmonidae > Oncorhynchus > Oncorhynchus nerka. Next base: position 55,249,184 of record NC_088417.1, on the reverse strand, counting down.
TCAGAGTTGGTGGTAATTGCTTTTGGTACAGCATGATAGGCAAAAATTCTCACAAGGTTTTAATTTGAATGTATTAGTCGATAAGTACAACATTTTAAGGCACAGTGTGAATTGCATTGACTCTTAAATGGCAAGAGACAAAATAATATAGACCAGCAAAAAATACATGAAAAAAAATCCCAGACATTATACAGCTGTGCCAGGGGAAAAAAACCTCTCCCCCAACGTCAACAAAACAAAAGAGCTGATCATGGACTTGGAGACAGCAGAGGGAACACGCTCCCATCCACATCGACGGGAGCGCAGTGGAGAAGGTGAAAAGCTTCAAGTTCCTCGCCATACACATCACTGACAATCTGATGATCCACCCTCATAGACAGTGTGGTGAGGCGCAACAGCTCCTCTTCAACCTCAGGAGCCTGAAGAAATTTGTCTTGGCCCTTAAGACCCTCACAATCTTTTACAGATGCACCTCTTGAGAGCATCTTGTTGGACTGTATCACCGCCTGGCACGGCAACTGCACCGCCCGCAACTGCAGGGCTCTCCAGAGGGTGGTGCGGTCTGCCAAATGCATCACAGGGGGCAAACTACCTGCCCTCCAGGACACCTACAGGACCCAAAGTCATAGGAAGGCCAAAAAGATCATTAAGGACACCAACCACCCGAGCCACGGCCTGTTCATCCGCTATCATCCAGAAGGCGAGCTCAGTACAGGTGCATCAAAGCAGGGAACGAGAGACTGGAAAACAGCTTCTATCTCAAGGCCATCAGATTTTTAAATAGCTGTCACTAGCCAGCACCCTGCCCTGAACTTAGTCACTTTCACTAGTCGAGTACCACCCGGTTACTCAACCATGCACCTTAGAGGCTGCTGCCCTATGCACATAGACATGGAATCACTGGTCACTTTCATAATGGAACACTGGTCACTTTAATAATGTTTACACACCGTTTTACTCATTTCATATGCATATACTGTATTCTAGTCAATGTCACTCTGACATTGCTCATCCTAATATTTATATATTTCTTAATTCCATTCTTTTACTTTTAGATTTGTGTGTATTGTTGTGAATTGTTAGATACTACTGCACTGTTTGGAGCTAGGAACACAAGCATTTCGCTACACTTGCAATAACATCTGCTAAATATGTGATTTAAAAAAATATATATATTTCACCTTTATTTAACCAGGTAGGCAAGTTGAGAACATGTTCTCATTTACAATTGCGACCTGGCCAAGATAAAGCAAAGCTGTTCGACACATACAACAACACAGAGTTACACATGGAGTAAAACAAACATACAGTAGAAAAATAAGTCTATATACAACGTGAGCCAATGAGGTGAGATAAGGGAGGTAAAGGCAAAAAAGGCCATGGTGGCGAAGTAAATACAATTTAGCAAGTAAAACACTGGAATGGTAGATTTGCAGTGGAAGAATGTGCAAAGTAGAGATAGAAATTGTGGCTACCAATCTACATTCCGTTAAAGTGTCCATCCATGGCCAAAAACGTGAGGGTAGAGCTGGGGAGCAGGGTGGCAAAATATAGCCATCTGCATTGTACTGGCTCAAGCTCCTTCTCTGGCTCTTTGGTGCAACTGACAAGCTGAACATCACCATACTCCAGCACAACATCCTTGAATACATGAGCCCTTGTAATATTATTATAATATTCGTATAACCCATCTACTGTATATCAGCACCATGTCACCAGGTCAAATTCCTGGCACGTGTAAATGTTCTTGGTGAAGCTTGTTCTGATTTTACGGCCCGTTGTTACAAAGTTATTTACAAACAGAAGCAAAATCACCATGTCAATAGCAACACGGTAACATAACAATAGTGTACCACATCAGCCAACATATCATGGAAACAACCTTACTAGTAAGTCCTAGCAATAGTCAGTAGAGTAGATTTTTAGTGTGTTAATGGCTAAGGGCACAAAGCTTATACTGAAACATGCCTTGTTGCATCGTACAGTACCTATGGCTGGATGTGAATAATATGAAGTCAGTATTATCTGCCATGGGGCTTACCTTGTGTGTAATCTTGTATTATGCCTTAGTGATTTCTTAGCTGATTATGGCCCACTTCTCATATGAAATCTGTGATAAGTATACTGATCCATATATAGCACTGGATTAGGATATGTCTTAACAAGTGTCATTCTATTCTTAGGTCAAAGAAGATCGTACATTTTCCTGATCAAATAGGGGTATTGAAGGCCTTTTTTGACCAGGGAATGACCAGGAGACGGTTGCCTCTGCTAGCTGAGGCATCCACCAGAACTGGCCTGTCAGAGAGTATGGTGAAGGTGAGGGTCATTAATGTTCTGTATTCTGTGAACATAAGAAAAGGTTTTGTCTTTTTGTAATTTCTCCCTGGATTCTGGGCAAAACATTTGGTTTAGGATTACTTAGGAAACTTCCTATGCCCTTACTGATGATTCACCTTTTATTTACGACATTAATTGAAAGCATCTTAACCTTCTGCTTCCTTGGGTGTTATGGTTTGACAGTGTCAAGTCTCAAAGCATCCCATCACTCTACAAATCAAGAACCATCCATAAATCCAGACAATTTTACTTAGACACACCTACTATATGACCAGTACCAACAGCTTCTGTCAGGTCGAAAGTTCAAAACCCCACACTGTAGAACAAACAGGGCACACAAGTCATTCATATCAACCAGCATCAGGTTCCTAAATCCAGGAAGACTAAACCGTAACTCACCACCTACAGTATACCTCTATGTATTTGTTTGTCTGACCTTGTCTTGTGAAGTATGTCCTGTGATATTTTATGTTGTATTTAAGTGAAGAGTTGAATGTTCTGTGATGTGTTATCGTACACGTTTGCCATTATTCCCAAACAAATTCCGCTATGGAACAATGAAGGGTTAAATCCTGGATCTTATCCTTTGCTGTTGTCATAATTTTAATGTTTTTTAAACTTTTTCCAGCACATATGTGTTTTGCCTTTAGTTTCATATTTCCTGGTAAAACCTAGATTCAAAACACCCCTCACTTACCCTCTGGTTGTGACACAACGCAGATAATTCATGTTATATAAGGGCTCTGTAACGCATTCATAGGAAGAAGGTGAGGACCAAGGTACAGCGTGGTACGTGTTCATATTATTTATTCGAAACTGAACACTAAAATGAAAACCAACAAAGAGAACAACCATAACAGTTCTGTCTGGTGCAGACACAAAAACAGAAAGCAACTACCCACAAAAACCCAGTGGGAAAAGGCTACCTAAGTATGGTTCTCAATCAGAGACAACGAAAGAGAGCTGCCTCTGATTGAGAACCACATGGCCAAACAACAAAGAAATATAAAACATAGAAAATGAACATAGAATGCCCACCCTAGTCACACCCTGGCCTAACCAAAATAGAGAATAAAAGCCTCTCTATGGCCAGGGCGTGACAGGCTCCTTTTTCAATCATCTGCAAGATAAAAAGCTGAGTTTCTGGGGCAATATTTTTGTGTTTACTCTTTTAAAAAACTATTATGTACAATTACTCTGATTTGAAAATGTGATGCAATATTATTTACTATTGTGTTGTCTTCCTATTGTTTCCTCTAGAACTGGTTAGGGAATGAAAGAGTAAAGCTGGCCCAGAGTAAAGCTGTCTCTCAACACAAAACTAAGCTCTACAAATGTAATGTGTCAGCTTACAACCTGTTTATGAGGGACCACCTTAAAGCTAAAGGTTTGTGCCTTTTTGGCTTGAATTACCTGTTTGCAATTACAAGAGCAAGGAGAGCATTCAAGTATTGTGGACTGCACGCATTTCTCAATTGGTGTGTCTTTGATGTAGGTTAATTATTATACTATTTTACATGAATGATCAGAGGTGTTTCTCTTCAGAACTTTATGGGTCTAACAACAAATTCTAAAGTCAACTGACTCCATCTGACACATATTTCTACTTTGTTTCAGCAAGTAAATGTTTTGTCGTAGTAATGCCTTGATAGAATAGATTGATAAAACAATGTCACTGACATTGTCATGTTTTCTGTTGTATGTCAGGAGTTATGGCAGGTACACTGGGCAAATGGCAGGCATTTACCACCTGCCACAAAAGCCCATTACAGTGAGGAGGCAGACAAGCTACGGTCAGGAGTTGAAGGGGAACCTGAAGGCATTAAAAGTAAAAGATCATTTAAGATGGCTGAAATCAATTGTGGGAATGTATACAATAAGGTCACAATAGTAAATCATGACATTTTGAAACATTTACTTTAAAAAAGTAATGTGTTTGTATTTGATAGTTAGAGAGAAGGAACGGGCATTTTTCTTACAGAAGGATTTCATTTTTTTCGCCAACTCTTTTTCTATAAGCATTTTTAGGTATTGTCTTTTTTTACATCTAATTTCATAACGGACCTGCTCCGCTTTAAAGCAAGCTTAAAAAATGTAACCACTAAAAGTCCACTAAACCACTAAAAAGGGCTGACGTTTGATTTATAAAAACATATGGGGTAGCTGTGCCTTGTTGCTTTACATTGTTGATATTCAAGTAAGCAGATTTCTGGATCACTGGTAGAAGCTTGGAATAATGTGTGTACTTGATCTTCCTTCACTAAAGCCTTCTTTCGGTTTCTGTTTAGATGAAGCAGATGGACAGGGCAGAGTTCCATGTATGACTGTGGCTGCCAAGCAGGTGGTCATTGAAATAGAGGGCATGCCAGCTGGGATAAAGTTGAAAAAGCCCTCCCACTATGGCATGGACCAACTATCTTCCATTTTGGAGGCAGGCCGTGGCATCAAGTTCGCAATAAGTAAGATTGCAATGAATGCTCTCTACAGTGTTTCAATGCAGAATTGTAATGTCTTGGTCATTGATATGAACAACATTGACATATACAGTACAGGCAGTGACTTGGTCCATTACTTTAGACAATCAGGACATTCCCTTTGAACAGATACCCACTGTGGTCACTGCTCTCACTAAAGGGCAATGGTGGGCTTTACTATATATGGCCATCCACCACTTGTTATTGTTTATTTCTGGGTCAATGTGTCTGCTGATTAAGAAAATATAGAGTAAATGTTTTATTTTAGAATATATTTTTGCAGCTAGGGGTGGTGCTGGGCCTAGAGCTGGAGATGGGAGTGGAGCTGGGCCTTGAGATGGGAGTGGAGATAGATATGGGCCTGGAGCTGGAACAGTGCCTGTAGTTGGTGCTGGGCCTGGGCCTTTAACTGGAGGTTAGGCTGAGGCTGGAGCTGAAGGTTGGACTGCACCAGGACCTGTGTCTAATTCCCTGGAGGTTGGTAATAATATATACATGTACGCAGAGTATTCAAAACATTAAGGACACCTGCTCTTTCCACAACATAGACTGACCAGGGAAAAGCTATGATCCCTTATTGATGTCACTTGTTTAATCCACTTCAATCAGCGTAGATGAAGGGGAGGAGACAGGTTAAAGAAGGATTTTTACACCTTGAGACAGTTGAGACATGGATTGTGTATCTGTGGCATGCAGAGGGTGAATGGACAAGACACATTTTTTAAGTGCCTTTAAATGGGGTATGGTTTTAGGTTCCCGGCTCACTGGTTTGTGTCAGGAACTGCAACGCGCTCAAATGCTTCCCGTGTGTATCAAGAATAGTCAAACACCCAAAGGACATCCAGCCAACTTGACACAACTGTGGGAAGCATTGGAGTTACAATAGGCCAGCATCCCTGTGGAACGCTTTCGACACCTTGTAGAGTCCATGCCGGCGAATTGAGGCTGTTCTGAGGGTAAAGGGAGGGGGGGTGAGCAACTCAATATTAGGAAGTTGTTCTTAATGTTTTGGAAACTAGATGTAATTAGATGTTATGTAGTTACAGTATGTATGTTTTGGATGTATACTGCATGATAAAAGAGTAAATATAAAAGAGTAATTGTAGTCAATGACCAGAATCTTTGCTGGCATAGAAAGAGTCAGTTCAGAATTAGATTTTGGGTACATATGTGGAAACTCATTTACCACACTACGTAATGAATGAGGTGTTTCAGTGCAGACACTATACTAAAAACACATATGTTTGATGGTATTTTTTCAAAATGTACTGTGAATGTAGCCAACAAGTCAACCTGTATTTTGTCTTCGATTATAAAGAACATACCTTACAATTTATCACTTTGTAATTGTGCCTCTGTATTTCTTTTCTCCCAGACATCCTTGCAGTTGCAATGAACTCCATTATTACTTAGCCACAATGAATTGTTTTTTAATAAAAAATGTTATTCCACGTTGTGTTGGGTGTAATTACATTGATATATCTAGTGAAAACTGGATAAGCAACACTGAACTGCACTGTCACGACTTCCACCGAAGTCGGTTCCTCTCCTTGTTCGGGCGACGTTCGATGTTTGGCATCATGGTCTTCTAGCCATCGTCGATCCACTTTTCATTTTCCATTTGTTTCATCTTGTTTTCCTACACACCTGGTTTTCATTTCCCTCATTAATTGTTGTGTATTTAACCCTCTGTTCCCCCCCATGCCTTGTGTTGACTTGTTTGTTGTAAGTGCTTGTGCACATGTTTACTGGTGCACGTCAGGTTTTGTTTCGATGTTGGTTATTTCTTTATGCCGTTGGTTTTGCAATTAAACTGCTCCGGCTATTACCTAGTTCTGCTCTCCTGCGTCTGACTTCCCTGCCACCAGTTACGCACCCCTGACGGAGAGAAGTTGTCACTACAAGCTTTACATCAAAGTTGCCTGGAGCTGAATGGAAAGGCTATGCCCTTTCCAGTTATTCAGAAGAAAATCCTTGTCTAATTTACAGTTGAAGTCGGAAGTTTACATACACTTAGGTTGGAGTCATTAAAACAAGTTTTTCAACCACTCCACAAATTAATTGATAACAAACTATAGTTTTGGCAAGTCTACTTTGAGCATAACACAAGTAATTTTTCCAACAATTGTTTACAGGTTTACATACACTAAGTTGACTGTGCCTTTAAACAGCTTGGAAAATTCCAGAAAATGATGTCATGGCTTTAGAAGCTTCTGATAGGCTAATTGATATAATTTGAATCAAGGGGAGGTGTACCTGTGGATGTATTTCAAGGCCTACCTTCCAACTCAGTGCCTCTTTGCTTGACATCATGGGAAAATCTAAAGAAATCAGCCAAGACCTCAGAAAAAAAATTGTAGACCTCCACAAGTCTGGTTCATCCTTGGGAGCAATTTCCAAACGCCTGAGGGTATCATGTCCGTCTGTACAAACAATAGTACGGAAGTATAAACACCATGGGATCATACCGCTCTGGAAGGAGACACGTTCTGTCTCCTTGAGATTAATGTATTTTGGTGCAAAAAGTGCAAATCAACCCCAGAACAATAGCAAAGGACCTTGTGAAGATGCTGGAGGAAACCGGTACAAAAGTATATATCGACATAACTTGAAGGCTACTCAGCAAGGAAGAAGCCACTACTCCAAAACCGCCATAAAAAAGCCAGACTACAGTTTGCAACTGCACATGGGAACAAAGATCGTACTTTTTGGAGAAATGTCCTCTGGTCTGATGAAAAAAATATAACTGTTTGGCCATAATGACCATCATTATGTTTGGAGGAAAAAGGGGAGGCTTGCAAGCCAAAGAACACCATCCCAACAGTGAAGAACGTGGGTGGCAGCATCATGTTGTGGGAGCTTAAAATGGCTTAAGGGCAACAAATTCAAGGTATTTTAGTGGCCATCACAAAGCCCTGACCTCAATCCCATAGAAAATGTGTGGGCAGAACTGAAAAGGCGTGTGTGAGCAAGGAGGCCTACCAACCTGACTCAGTTACACCAGCTCTGTCAGGAGGAATGGGCCAAAATTCACCCAACTTATTGTGGGAACCTTGTGGGAGGCTGCCTGAAACATTTGACCCAAGTTAAACAATTTAAAGGCAATGCTACCAAATACTAATTGAGTGTATGTAAACTTCTGACCAACTGGGAATGTGATGAAAGAAACAAAAGCTGAAATAAGTAATTCTCTCTACTATTATTCTGACATTTCTGTTAGGGTTTTCTTCCGGTGAAGGAGAGGCGGACCAAAATAATAAAGAAAACACAAAATACTTAGACCAGGGCGTGACAATTTCACATTCTTAAAATAAAGTGGTGATCCTAACTGACCTAAAACAGGAAATTTTACTAGGATTAAATGTCAGGAATTGTGAAAAACTGAGTTTAAATGTATTTGGCTAAGGTGTTTGTAAACTTCCAACTTCAACTGTATATAAGGTTGGTTAACTTACCAGCCTGGACCCAAAACCAACACATTCTACACATTTATATACTACCCTTTTAAAGTTTTATTGCAACCATGGTGTTCATTTTCACTGAAGCATATGCAGTATATCAAATAACATGACAATGATTATCATCATATGGGTCAGACTGTCCTATACTACTTTGCCCAACACGTTATACCCCAGAGGTTGTAAATAAACCTTTAAAGGTTGGTATGACTTGCATTATTGTGATAGGGCTTTGAAACCCATAGCCGAATGCCTTCAGACTGAGCATTTCACACAAAATGGCTGCCGACAGTGAACTCAAGTTAGGGTTAGGGGTTATATTTAATGTCAGACTATCCTATACCACTATGCCCAACATGTTATACCCCAGAGGTTGTAATTAAACCTTTAAATGTTGATATGACTTGTATTATTATGATACGGTAATAAAAGCTATTAACCGAATGGCTTGAAACCATGCTTGAAACGGAACAGGCCATTCGGCTATATGGCAAAAGCCACAGCTATAAGGAACGTGCCACAATTGAAAGTTATGGTGTAGTTTACAATGCACTGCTGGAATGGGTTAATTAAGTGTATATTCGATTCATTAAATTATTTTCATCGATACACTAGTTCACATTTATTTGGATAGTCTGGATTTTCCATCTGTAGATGCTCTGCAGACAGTCATACTATCAAGAAATGATGTGTTGATAAGCAACTGCTTGCTACGGTTAGAGTTATGTTTAGAATAAGGGTTGGGGTTCGAGTTAGTAGATTAGTAGTTGAAATGTTACCATACACTGTAAATGTATTAATTTAGGCAAACAGAGAGAAGTTATACTGTAGTAGGATGTCAATGGGATTGAGTAACATACAAAAGCATGCTCCTGGTCTCCCAGGGTGTTTTATTACATTTTTTTCAATCACTGGTGCAATATTTTACAAGTATGTGGTTCATTTTCACAACTATTAGCACATAAATCAACAGATCATCAAAAAGGGGTATAACACTGACTTGGCTGCAGTACCTGCATTCTTTCTGACCAGGCCACAATAGAAAGAGCGCTCCAGGACAAGTCTATGGATTGTGGCCAGCAGACAGCGAGTCTTCTTAGTCTGCAGACTTTCCAAAATTGCTGCACAGTGTTGAAGAGACCAGCGTACAATCCGGTTTCTCTTCTCCATGCCCTTCAACCTTTTCTCCAGGCTGAAATGTGAATATTTATGTTAAAATGTTTAAAACCTATATTGACTAGCACCAATATAGTGGTACAAATAAACTCAGCAGAAAAAGACACGTCCCTTTTTCAGGACCCTGTCTTAAAAATCCAAATAACTAAACAGATCTTCATTGTAATGGGTTTAAACACTGTTTCCCATGCTTGATCAATGAACCATAAACAATTCATGAACATGCACCTGTGGAACGGTCGTTAAGACACTAACAGCTTACAGACGGTAGGCAACGGGTCACAGTTATGAAAACTTAGGACACTAAAGAGGCCTTTCTACTGACTCTGAAAAACAACAAAAGAAAGATCCCTGCTCATCTGTGTGAACGTGCCTTAGGCATGCTGCAAGGAGGCATGAGAACTGCAGATGTGGCCAGGGCAATCAATTGCAATGTCCGTACTGTGAGACTCCTAAGACAGCACTACAGGCAGACAGGATGGACAGCTGATTGTCCTCGCAGTGGCAGACCACGTCTAACAACACCTGCACATGATCGGTACATCCGAACATCACACCTGCGGGACAGGTACAGGATGGCAACAACAACTGCCCGAGTTACACCAGGAATGCACAATCCCTCCATCAGTGCTCAGACTGTCTGCAATAGGCTGTGAGAGGCTGGACTGAGGGCTTGTAAGCCTGTTGTAAGGCAGGTCGTCACCAGACATCACCGGCAACAACGTTGCCTATGGGCACAAACCCACCGTCGCTGGACCAGACAGGGCTGGCAAAAAGATCTCTTCACTGACGAGTCTCGTTTTTTTTCTCACCAGGGGTGGTGGTCGGATTCGCGTTTATCGTTGAAGGAATGAGCGTTACACCGAGGCCTGTACTCTGGAGCGGGATCGATTTGGAGGTGGAGGGTCCATCATGGTCTGGGCATCATCGGACTGAGCTTGTTGTCATTGCAGGCAATCTCAACACTGTGCATTACAGGGAAGACATCCTCCTTCCTCATGTGGTACCCTTCCTGCAGGCTCATCCTGACCAGACCCTCCAGCATGACAATGCCACCAGCCATACTGCTCGTTCTGTGCGTGATTTCCTGCAAGACAGGAATGTCAGTGTTCTGCCATGGCCAGCAAAGAGCCTAGGACACAGAACACGGGAACGTGGCAGTCATGACTGGTAGGGCTAAGCCAGACAGAAAGGGGTGTTTAGAGATGGAATAAAACCTTAGGTCAGAGATGTAGCAACTACTTATGCGACTCAATGTTGCTCTGCGAGAGTCCACGTATCTCTCCTGCCAGGTAAGGAACAACGTCCTTTTGTCTGTGAGGGTCTCCGTTATCTGACGGGTCCAAACTTCCACGTCTGACTGTGTGCTGCCCTCAACATAATCAAGGGCCTAATTAAATCTATTGCAGAACAAAATAAACCACACTGGCATTCGTGCTGAATTATACATATACAATGCTCACAAGTTATTGAAAAATATCTTATGGACAATGTTTGGAATTTAACTAAAATATCAAATTGTTAGTGAAACCACAGCAAGGATTTCATCATCAAATCAATTAAATGTATTTTATAAAGCCCTTTTTACATCAGCAGTTGTAAAACAGCATCACAAAGTGCTTTACAGATACCCTGCCTAAAACCCCAAAAGAAAAAGCAATACAGAAGCACAATCCAAGCAGTTCATGGTGTGCATGCTTGTCAGACTGATCGATATTCAGAACAGGATAGAGCACACAAAAAAACATAGACCTTCCCATTCACCTTCCCACCCATGGGCCAGACTACACTCAATCATAGGACTGACAGAAGAGAAAAGTCTTGAGTCTAGACTAGAAGGTTGACACTGAGTCTGATTCTACTGAATAGTAGCCCTGCTTCCAATTAATCTGATTGAATTAGCAGAAAAGGATCATTGTAATGCAGCAATGGTATTGCTGCATTACATTACTACTGTTTGGCAAAGCAACGATAGAAGATATATGAGAAAGACAACTGAGGTTGGATATATTTCCCCTCATCAATTATGAACAACACTCAATGCAAATAAGAATCCTAGCTTACTGAGACGTTATAGTTGTTCCTTAATTGTTATCATTGACATACCTGTGGACAGAGAGGACACTTTGTTCCGTCCGAGGTCAGTGGCACCAACTTTCTGACAGTCTCTCATTCAAACTGCCAGTGTTTGAACTGCTCAAATGACTCATTTATGAGCTTCTGGTAGAGCTCAACTGTCTGTACATAGAAAAAAATAAAACTACTCATCATAGTAAAAAATGTATGATTTTATTTCCAATTGAAAATACAATAACTACCTTCCAGCATGCATTGGATTTATGGAAAGCCAAGGTAATCCCCCTCAAAGACACCCCACACTCCAGTTGCAGGGGTGCAAACTGGCGCAGGAGGTCCACTGAAATTGCTGTTTGTGGCAGATGGGGGTTGGCACGCCCGCGATATGCTGTCAGTGGATACTGAGACAATTAATTCAAACTTCTACAGCCACTTATCAGTATCTGCTTCCCAAAGAGAGGAACTGTGTGCATTGTTTGCCTTTGTTGATATTGAGTGGCGTGAAATTCTGCAACATAATTGCACACGATGACTCTCTCTTCATCCAGCTGTCGATCGTCTCCTGCAAAGCTGGCCAACTCTTACTTCATACTTCAGGTCCCTTGGGGAGACCTGTCCTGTGCAGCGTTGCCAACTAATTTTCAGGGTAAGTTGCTAGAGTCAGGTTGAATTGTTGCTAAATTACGCTGTGACGTCTTGCGTGATAACGCAAAACTGCGTCATTAAGTAGAATACACAATAACATTACTCAAATTGACTGGCCATCTCGACAAAAAATATGATTTCACATTTGTTCAGGTACAGACTCCCACTCTTTTCTGTACTTCTGGCTGTACAATTTTGATTGGGACATGTTGATTGATGTTGTAAGATAAAATATTCGTGACCAACTATATTCATTGGGTTTGGCTTGTCGAACCCGTACTACTGCTGCTGCAGTCAGCCAACAATGATTAGCATTTTGCTGAAATTGCTGCTGGCCTGCTACTGCCTCTGCACGAGCTGAGCGCCTGCTGCTGACGTCACCACTCACGTTGCACTATTGCAGCCAGGCACGTGTGTTGTGACTGAGTAAATCGTTTTTGTGTTATTTAGAGGGAAAATGCGTGCATTTTAGCGTTTGAGTCACTGTGTTTTTGACCAACTCGTAAAACAGCTGGAGGAAACAATGCTCTACATCACATGTTTACGAGGAAGTCCAAAAGTTCAAAATTAAGATACTTCAGCAGAAACAGGAGAGCTTTTTGGGATACCAGACCAAGCATCTGATGGACAAACAATTGTCAGCACAACGGTCCAAGCAGCAACAGGACTTTGTGAAGTTCTATGACACTGTCATTACATACATTGACAAGTGGTTTGATTTTTCGCCAGAAAATGAAACCGATCGGCCTCTATGAGGAGCTCTCCTTCACTGACCTGGAGCAGGTGGTGGTTGCCCTCAAAATGACAGTCGGTATGGACCAACTCTAATGAAGAGTTTTGTGCTAGCCTGGAGGAAATACAGAAAGCCAGACAGGATACCACAAAATCCACCAGTGAGAACTAGGTGACAGTTTTCCAAAACCTAGGGAAAGCCAATTTGACCAACATGTTCAGGATTGTCTCATTTGTCCTCAGTCCTCATCAGATCAAAAATGAACTTCAAATATCTGTGAACTGTGACTTGTCGTGTAATGACTTCTCTCTGGTTATTCAAAGGGACAAAGGACTGCTTTGAATCAGTCAAGAGCAGCAAAATATAAGTAGACTTAGTGAGTGACTCATGCCCCTCTTTTCCTCTTTTGCATTTCAAATGTTTTTTTATTTTTATTATTACTGTAAAGGTCCAAATGGTGATTTCTTTTATCTTTTTTTTTTTTTAGGTTTATTCACATACGTTTACATAATGATACCGTTTTAGTAAAGCTATAGACTAAATATACAAATGTTTTGCCTTTCCAATTGAATAAGAATATGAATATACACTGTATATTCATTCACACAACACGCCCACACCGCCGTGGCACCGTGCACTGGCGCGCCACCTTTTGTCCCTTATTTGGCAGTGAGAAAGTTGGCGCAACCCTACCCTCATATTCATTTTAAAATGTAGGTATATCATATGAAATTAGTCTTTCTAAGTACCCACTTTGGATATTGGTTCATGGTTATATGAATGGTGTAAGTTTAAATCCATGCGAGAAAATGTACTATTTCACACTTCGGGAAAAATATGTAGATTTAAGGCATGAGACAAGATACGCAACCAAATAAATTAGACGCAGCCTTGCACCGAAATCAGGAAATGTCACCATGCTATGGTTCCCGGGAAATGTAAGTCGAAAAGACTGCTAATGCAAAATTGCAAATCCTTTTAAAATGTATTATATATTCAGATCGAATTGCACTCAAGAAATGTTCTTCCCTATTATGGGTCATATTAGCGGGCTATCCCGGGATAAAAACGCTTTAAAAAATCTATTTACATTAGCTTTGTAAATCACAGTTTAAAAATAATGTGATTATGTACCTTTGACGAAATGAAAGGACGTCAGAAGATCGTCTTCTAGGTTCATATCAACGTTTCATATCGTAAATTCAGAGTAATCAATAAGCATCAACCACGGCTGTTATTACACCCCGTATACATTGGTGATTACTTTATTGTGCTGTTATTAAAACTTTCTCACCTATCCAAGTTCATGGCAGGGGTGTACGTGCTATCACGCCTCTAGTCATGTCTCTATAAACTAGAGGGGCTCTTTTTCTTCTAAAATATGGCATCTGTAACAAAAAACAAGAACATGACAACTGAGTTTGATGTATTCTATATAAATTACATGTTAGTTTGCCTTGTGATCTGATATACAGTACAGTAGCTACAGCAGCCAACGTTGACATTGATTGTGGGCTAACCAAGTTATTGAGGAGTAGCCTGCTTCAAATTTGCATTAGCTAAATATCGTTATTTTTCACAATCATTTAGCTGGCTAGGTAAACACCATTTGCCTGACAGCAAAGTTATTTGAGACAAATCAGATGAAACTTGGTCACAAATGACGTGGGTGGGGGGGTTCTCTTCAAATGGGTATAGAATAGGCTATCACCTTTTATTGTCAATTAAGGACCTCTTACACTAGCAGATTGCGGTCTTGTCATTATTTTGTTATTGGGACACTGTACCTGTAGTGGTAACCATTGCACTGTCTGTTTAATTTGTCACCAGGGATGTTGGCCTTTGGAGCATGGGGCTGATGACAATGCTCAGGAAAAAAATGAGGCCTCATCTCCCTGCACAACTCAGCCTCATACGGGGTGAGTCATTACAAAGATTACATCAGGCCTTTGAAGACGTTTTACATGCTGTACGGTTTTGACATAGACAATGCATACAAAACATACGCTGTGACATTGTGGCCTATGTAACAGCTTGGCTGTCATCAGACTTTAGAAGACATTGTATGTGTGACCGATGTGAAATGGCTAGCTAGTTAGCGGTGGTGCGCGCTAATAGCGTTTCGATCTGTGACGTCACTCGCTTTGAGACCTTGAAGTAGTGGTTCCCCATGCTCTGCAAGGGCCGCGGCTTTTGTGGAGCGATGGGTAACGATGCTTCGTGAGTGACTGTGGTTGATGTGTGCAGAGGGTCCCTGGTTCGAGCCCAGTTTGGGGCGAGGAGAGGGATGGAAGCTATACTGTTACATATGCATTGTTCAGTTTACAAAACCTTATAGAAAACCATGACATAAAATAACACAAGCATTTCGCTACATCTGCAATGACATCTGCTAAACAGGTGTATGTGACCAATAAAAATGTATTTAATTTGACTTCACCCATACTGTGATGAAAGGGACCTAGTGGAAAGTCTACATATGTATTAGCATAGATGTCATCAGTCTTTGGGCAAGTCATGAGGATGTTAAATCTTGTCCTCTGTGTCTCGCTCCTCTCCTCTCTGTCACTCCTCTCCTGTCTTTTCTGTCCTCTCTTCTCGGTCACTTCTCTCCTCTGTGTCTCCTCTACAGCACATGCATATTGCGGCCTTCCTGATCAAGTTCAATACCCAAGTGAACGAAACAGACAAGTGAGCCTTCAACCCTCTCCACAAGGTAGCTCAGAAGGTTAACATAGTGAATGTGCAACTAGAGAGAACACATGCATACAAGTGTTTAACTTACAATAATGTAGTCTGGTCACAATTCCCATCCAATATACTGTATTTGTGTAGAACAAGAACTTAAACAAGTAGGCGGCCAGTACAAACATAACTTTAGTGAACTATTTACAGATAACATACAGTGCCTTTGGAAATCATTCAGACCCCTTGACTTCTTCCACATTTTGTTATGTTACAGCCTTATTCTAAAATTGATTACCGTAATTTCCGGACTATAAGCCGCTACTTTATTCCCACGCTTTGAACCTCGCGATTTATACAATGACGCGGCTAATTGGATTTTTCCCGCTTTCACAAGATTCATGCCGCCAAAAAACTGAGCACCGTCACATAATGTGACGTAAATCGAGCGTGCTCAAACTTCCCATCATTCTGATTACAGTAGTCATTTTGTCACCCTCATCATGGCAAAGACACGGAGAAATGCATATGATGCAGCTTTCAAGTTGAAGGCGATCGATCTGGCTGTTGGAAAAGGAAATAGAGCTGCTGCACGGGAGCTTGGCCTTAATGAGTCGATGATAAGACGTTGGAAACAGCAGCGCGAGGAACTGACTCAGTGCAAAAAGACAACAAAAGCTTTCAGAGGGAAGAAAAGCAGATGGCCCGACATCAGTGTAAATCGTGCATTTAAGGTGGCGCTCCGTGTTCAGTGGGAGGCTTGGATGACAAGTGGGGAGAAATCCTTCACTAAAATGGCTGCATGCGAAGAGAAACTTATGGTCAAGTCTGCCAGTGTGTCCTGACAGCGTGGAGCGAGAGCGACAATGAAAACGATCCAACATCGGATGAAGCAATTCTGAGGCTATTCAACTCCGACACCGAAGGAGATGACTTCAGTGGTTTCAGTGCACAGGAGGAGGAAGATAGTGACCAATGACTTTCTTGGTAGGCTACTGTTTACTGCTATTTTTAAATTTTTTGTTACAAGCCGTGTTTCGTTAAAGCCTATTTATTTTTGTTACAAGCCGTGTTTCGTTTAAAGGCTGTGTAAAGTTATTTTGTTTCAATGTACCGGTAGGCACCTGCGGCTTATAGACATTATGTACAAAATACATATTTTTTAATAATTCAGTGGGTGCGGCTTATATTCAGGTGCGCTTAATAGTCCAGAAATTACGGTAAATCGTCCCCCCCCCCATCAATCCCAATAGTAACAAAGCAAAAAATATATATATATATCACATTTAACCTCTTGCAGCTCCCCCCTACTTTGTGCAATTTCCGCCTGAAGACATACCCAAATCTAACAGCCTGTAGCTCAGGCACAGAACCAAGGATATGCATATTCTTGGTACCATTTGAAAGAAAACACTCTGAAGTTTGTGTAAATGTGAATTGAATGTAGGAGAATAACACACAATAGATCTGGTTTAGATAAAACAATGAAAAAAAACATACGTTTTTTTCTATCATCATCTTTTGTAACAGTATTTTTATTGGAATTTCACAATTTTCACCCATATTAAGAGATACAACAATAGAGACAAAGCACACAGAAAAAAAACAAGAAAAACAGCACCCACTTACACATATCTACGCGTATATATATATACACATATACATACACATACATACATACACCCATGCTTATATACACATACAGTGCCTTGCGAAAGTATTCGGCCCCCTTGAACTTTGCGACCTTTTGCCACATTTCAGGCTTCAAACATAAAGATATAAAACTGTATTTTTTTGTGAAGAATCAACAACAAGTGGGACACAATCATGAAGTGGAACGACATTTATTGGATATTTCAAACTTTTTTAATAAATCAAAAACTGAAAAATTGGGCGTGCAAAATTATTCAGCCCCTTTTACTTTCAGTGCAGCAAACTCTCTCCAGAAGTTCAGTGAGGATCTCTGAATGATCCAATGTTGACCTAAATGACTAATGATGATAAATACAATCCACCTGTGTGTAATCAAGTCTCCGTATAAATGCACTTGCACTGTGATAGTCTCAGAGGTCATTTGATTCCTCGTGTTACTATTTTAGCATTTCACAGTAAAGTCTTCACCAGTTGTATTTGGCAAATGTGACAAATCATATGTATTATTATACAGGAATCAATGGGATGCAACGTTAGGTAGCTACATTGCTAAGCAGGCCAGGTTGAGTAGTTTATGGAGTAACGTTAGATAAACTATGCCTAATGCATGTATTATACATTAGCAGCGTAGCAGTTTCCCAAAGTTTGGTGTTGACTATGAACTTTACTTAGCTAGCTAGCTAGCTGTGCTTTGTGGAAGAATGTGGGAGATATTGTCAGCTTCTGAAAGTACCATTCAAGTGAGAAAATAAACGCACTAATACACCAGAGTATATATCTGTAATATCTGCATAAAGTTGTCACTAGTTGTTACACAGGGTTTAGCTATTTAAAGTGAAGTGTATAACTTTATAGTTACCTATGAGCAATTTCTATATAATTACCCATTACCAAGCGAAAATAATATACCTACAAACAAAAGATGCAACATGTAAAAATACAGTACATTTCTTGCAAAATAATAAAGATTTCTATTGTTAAGATTAATTAATTTTATTAAACAAAGATATAGACCTACTCAATAACACAAAAATAACTATTCTAGTGGTGACTAATCTGTAGCCTATAGTAGGACTAGCCTAGGTAGCTAATTTAGTAAAATGGGATTATCTATTTCTTCCCCTTTTAACAATACAAGTAACAAGGGAAATTGACAACTCTGACTTTGTTCATATGTTTCCCATCCTGAGACCTTGTGGGAATCTGTAGCTCGTTGTTGTGTTATCCAGCTAGCATTAATAGTACTTGCTAACACTAAGTTAGCAAGTGTTTAGCTACATTGAAAAGGAACTACGTTATTCAGTGTATTGACACACGTAGCTAGCTAGCTCACGTTAACATAATGGGTGCGTTTTACGTAATTACACTTGGGTAACAGATACCCTGAGAACAAGGTTCAGGGAAGATAAGACCATCGAGCCCAGCTAACGTTAGCTAGCGAGTAGCAACCATAGCATATTTGCCACCAAACTTGGTAGCTGAACAGATTGCATAGAAAGTATATTCTGTAGACAGTAACTAGCTAGCTCGCTAGCCTAGATTGTAGCCCAACAATAATGCCAGCTAGCATTTGCTAGCTAACCAGCTACAGTTATCTGTCTAGCCAACACTAGGCTAGCTAGCCCAATATTGGACTAAATCTTACTTTCTCTCATTTGCAGATGTTTTTGACCTACAACACCTTTTTTCTTTCGTGGCAATCATTTGTGGTAGACAAATTATGACAATCTTATTAATTGTTTAGCCCTGGCTATATGATTGTGTCTATTGGTTGCTATAATGCAATACATATTTGCTATATGACATGTTTTATAATTAATTTTATAATTCCATATATAATTACTGTAACTAATGACCCCTTAAAATGAAGTGTTACTAAACTTTCCATAGCAAAATATAGCTAGCTTCCTTTGCTTGTAACTTGCCTCATCTGACTGGTGTTCGCTAGCTACTAGTGCTGTGGCTCTTGTTTTAGAACTCTTAAGATTCAGCTGAAAATATGTCAACATTGTCAAAAATGCTACAACTAGGTAGCACATAATTGGTTCTCAATGGACAGAATGAGTACGTGAGAGCTATAAATGTAATCAAAACTGTTGCCCCTACAAACTTATTCAGCTCGAAAGATAGCAATTCTAATGGTCACTTTATGGACACTGTAGTCTTGTTTTTATCCAACGCCTAGATATTGAGCTTAGGTCGGGGCAAGAAATTGTATTTTCTTCCTAATGCTAACGACCCTGTTAAAATTCTGGTATTTGGTTCTCGGTAATGGCTGGATAGCTCATGACAAGAGAAAGGGGAGTGTTGTGTACCACTGATCAAGTTGATTTGCACATTTTCATCGACATTGGTGTCAAATTGACTTAGTTATGATAGTAGGGAGATTTGAATTTAACATTGAGCTTCAACCAATGCATATACTATTGTGGGGTTGATACAATAAATACAACAATCTTTGATTTTGCATGAAATGGATCAGTTGCAAACAGTTGAAACAGCTTGTGTTGTCATTCTGTGACTATTGTTCCAACAAGTTGACTATTTGTTACACATACCACCACAGTGTAGCGCACCATTTTCCAGTCAATTTATTTGTGAAGTACAAAACGGTTTCCCTCGGTAGCTTACAACAGTATTTCTCTTGAACTCATTTTTAGGGGACCCCCAGGAGGGTGCATGTTTTGTTCTAGCCGAGCATTCAACTGGCAGGAGACAGTTCATGGTATTTGTTATTCAAAGCAATGTGGCCCAATAGAGAAATCACCAAAACAAAGACAGTTTGTGATAAGATAGTGTGTAAATACAATACATTTATACAATATTTCCAGAGAAAAATCCATATCCTTATGTTGTATATTCTTCATTGTTTTTCAGTATAAAAATAAACTTTGATAAAACAATGAAATCATACATAATAATCCACCATATCAAAGTACATGTTTTAAAACAACATTCCTTCCCAAAATATGGTGTAACATCTTTGTGCTTATGATGACTTAGAATTCAATGTGAATTCTCTATATGATAACACTGTAAAATGTTACAGTTCCCTCTCCTTGTTCTGAGGGCTATGGGTTGCTCCATTTTTCTGTGGGATGACTTGAATTTCAGGATCCTCTTCTGTTTTGATGTTTGTTGTTGTCATCGTCTCTGTTGCCATGGGTTCCTCAACGACATACTTTGTGAATCTGATGTTAAACAGTCCTAGAAAAACAGGCATTTTTACCATGTGGAACATATAAAATGTCCTACCATTTGAGCACATATTAGACATAGGCCTTATAATTGGTCTTTTTTGTCATTGTGTTGTTTCATTGGCTGCAGTCTTTATTTTATATGGCATGTCCAAGAAATCACACATTGTACGATGCAAATTATTACCATTGCCCCTTCTTCCTCGAGATTGTTTCTCTTCATTGCTTGATTTTGATCTGTTGCTTTCCACAGATTGATCCGAGTCGTCATTTTCTGTAATGATCAAAACTATGATAATTTCAGAATAATTACTTAGTTTAAGATTAAGAATAATTAAAAGTTTAAGATTTAGTGGCAGGCATACATATAAACCATAAATCAGGGGCGCACAACTCAAGTCCTTGAGGGCAGCAGGTCTATGTGTTTGGTTAATATCAACTGATCCAAGTGCCAGGGAGAAAGGACAACCAACAGGAGCAAAATTCCAGTTGAGGACTAGAGTTATGCACACCTGCCATAAACCAAAGATGATAGGTAAAGATGACCAAACATGATAAGTCATGAGGAGATCCTAAACAGTGAGGTGTCCTGGTCTCTAGTTACCTTTCTTCCAGAGTATGTGAGCCCTCCTCAGCTTGATCACGAAGAGCGAAACAACCACGAGCAGACCAAGGATGAGGCCTGTTACAAGTAAGATGAGCAACAGCGCACTTCCTCCAGTTCCTTTCTGCGTCTCCGTATCATTGAAGAAGCTTCCTGTGAATGTGACCATCAGTGCAACTTTAGCCTCTTCTACTGTAGCCTTACATCCATGTCTGGCTTATACAGCACCTGAACATGACTCACTTAACCGGATCTGTATGCACTTAGAAAAATAGTAAGACTGTCTTACCTTTAGCATTGCTGGAGTTGTGTCCTGTGCCATTATGAGGTGTGTTCTCTGTTGTCTGGGACACTGACAACCAATCTACAGGGAATTGCAGGGGAATGAATGGCAGCTGATCTAGACAGTACAGTCACTTTATTCGGGAGGATATGGAGTGTATTTGTGGATAAAATGTGTGATTGAATTGAATTGGAACTAATAAAATACTATTGGATGCTGGTATGATGCCCATCTGTAGTGATAGAGAGTCACCACTAGGTGGAGAAGCAGCCTACTGAGTAACTATTAAGCCTAGCTGTCAAGGATACTTAAATTAATTCCCATACAATGCTAGCTATGATTTGTCCTGTTCTTAGCAGCAGTGTTGCTGCTGCCGCTGCTGTCATTAGCAAGTGTGTACCCTGTAGCTTCGAACACTGGCTGACCTGAATGAGGAAATATATTTATTGTACATTTTACATGCCGCCCCATTACAGTGTATTTAATTTTCACTCACTGATTGTACCACAGATGAAAATGTTCTAATTCAAGTCAATATGTATAACAACAACCTTAAATTAACTACAAATAAAAGCACAAGCCGAAGTTCTGCCTGAAACTTTTACTGAGATTCACTATTGAGGACCTACAGTGCATTCGGGAAAGTATTCAGACACCTTGACCGTTTCCACATTTTGTTACATTAAAGTTTTGTTCTAAAATTGATTTAAATATTTTCCCCTCATCTATCTGAACACAATACCCCATAATGACAAAGTGAAAACAGGTTTTTATACATTATTGCAAATGTATAAAACCTGTCAAAACAGAATAACCTTATTTACATAAGTAAAAGGTAATATACATAAGACCCTTTGCTATGAGACTTGAAATTGAGCTCAGGTGTATCCTTTTTCCATTGATCATCCTTGAGATGTTTCTTCAACTTGATTGGAGTCCACCTGTGGTAAATTCAATCGATTGGACATTATTTGGAAAGGCACACACCTGCCTATATAAGGTCCCACAGTTGAAGGTCCCACAGTTGACAGCGCACGTCAGAGCAAAAACCAAGCCATGAGGTCGAAGGAATTGTCCGTAGAGCTCTGAGACAGGATTTTGTCGAGGCACAGATCTGGGGAGGTGTACCAAACAATTTTTGCAGAATTGAAGGTCCCCAAGAACACAGTGGCCTCCACCATTCTTAAATGGAAGAAGTTTGGAACCACCAAGAACCCGATGGTCACTCTGACAGAGCTCTAGAGTTCCTCTGTGGAGATGGGAGAACCTTCATCAGGCCAAAGGACAGATTTCCTCCGTCTAATGTCAATTGCTCTTGTTTCTTGGCTCAAGCAAGTCTCTTCTTCATATTGGTGTCCTTTAGTAGTGGTTTCTTTGCAGCAATTTGACCATGAAAGCCTGATTCACAAAGTCTCCTCTGAACAGTTGATGTTCAGATGTGTCTGTTACTTGAACTTTGAAGCATTTATTTGGGCTGCAATCTGAGGCTGGTAACTCGAATGAACTTATCCTCTGCAGCAGAGGTAACTGGGTTTTCCTTGCCAATGCTGCCCCTCATGAAGCTGGTTGATAGAATGCTAAGAGTGTGCAAAGCTGTCATCAAGGCAAAGGGTGGCTACTTTGAAGAATCTAAGATATAAAATATATTTTGATTTGTTTAACACTTTTTTTTGTTACTACATGATTCCATATGTGTTATTTCATAGTTTTGATGTCTTCATCTTCAAATAGTAAAAATAAAGAAAAACCCTGGAATAAGAAGGTATGTCCAAACTTTTGACTGGTACTGCATGTAAATATAATATCAGTTAATTTTGTATAAATTAGCAACAATTTCTTATAACCTGTTTTTGCTTTGTCATTATGGGGTATTGTGTGTACATTGATATGGGAAAAATGCGATTTAATCAATTTTAGAATAAGGATATAACATAACAAAATATGGAAGAAGTCTGAATACTTTCCAAATGGACTGTATATTGTTAATATTGCTATTGACTCCCGTTTCAGGAAACAGACTGCTGTGGTTTTGCACCTAACCAGTGTTCACAAAACATGTGTAGATTCAACCTCAAGGCACCATAGCTGTTCTGTTCTTCCGTATATGCATTGTCTGTCTTGTCATGTCAAAACGATCAGTAAGTCGAATAGTTTGTTTTTAAAAATGACTATTAATATTTTTTACTTACTGTGAGTGCTGAGTTGTAAGTCAGGTGTTGATGCTGGTGATCCTTCTGTATTGGGCCAATTTAAGGCTGTAGCTGTTGGTGTTTCTGTTGACACCTGTGTACTATGCCAACGGGAGACTGTTGTTGTTACCTCTGTTAGACCTGTACTGAGCCAATGAGAGGCTCTCGTAGTGGAGTGTGATTCCTCAGTGGCTATAAGATAAAAGGGAATTTCAGTTGTTGTACAATTCAAACCATGTTCACAAATGACAATTGTATCTTGCTAAGACTTTTGGTCGCTATTATGAAGTGCTTGTGTGTGTGTGTATATATATATATATTAGTTATAGTGCAGTTCAAATAACTTGAAGTGAATAATACGATCTATCTGAATATTTTTGTAGAAATGTGACTTTGGGATGCTAGTGTATTCCTCCCTACAGAGAGAGTAAATCACATGATGTTTGTGTTGTCAAGATACCCTAGTGTGGCGTTCTCATGGCATATTTTAAAGTGAGGAAAGTACCAACAGTGTGACTGCACTGAAACCACAAGTAAACACTTTCCTTTCAATGTTCCTCAAATAGACCATTGCAAGCAGAACTACATTTAAAAATAAGGTAGACTTGCTTTTTATTCTTTGTTGGATATTTCCACCTTACTCTCAAGGAGGTAATCTGAGCTTTATGTATTGTCATTGATTGTACCCTTATAAATTCAATCTCCCATCGTGTGGATGCCATCTCGACAACTAATCAAATAAAGTGGTGTGGGGGCTGTGCTTTGGCAAAGTGGGTGGGGTTATATCCTTCCTGTTTGGCCCTGTCCGGGGGTGTCCTCGGATGGGGCCACAGTGTCTCCTGACCCCTCCTGTCTCAGCCTCCAGTATTTATGCTGCAGTAGTTTGTGTCGGGGGGCTAGGGTCAGTTTGTTATATCTGGAGTACTTCTCCTGTCCTATTCGGTGTCCTGTGTGAATCTAAGTGTGCGTTCTCTAATTCTCTCCTTCTCTCTTTCTTTCTCTCTCTCGGAGGACCTGAGCCCTAGGACCATGCCCCAGGACTACCTGACATGATGACTCCTTGCTGTCCCCAGTCCACCTGGCCATGCTGCTGCTCCAGTTTCAACTGTTCTGCCTTACTATTATTCAACCATGCTGGTCATTTATGAACATTTGAACATCTTGGCCACGTTCTGTTATAATCTCTACCCGGCACAGCCAGAAGAGGACTGGCCACCCCACATATGCTCTCTCTAATTCTCTCTTTCTTTCTCTCTCTCGGAGGACCTGAGCCCTAGGACCGTGCCCCAGGACTACCTGACATGATGACTCCTTGCTGTCCCCAGTCCACCTGACTGTGCTGCTGCTCCAGTTTCAACTGTTCTGCCTTATTATTATTCGACCATGCTGGTCATTTATGAACATTTGAACATCTTGGTCATGTTCTGTTATAATCTCTACCCGGCACAGCCAGAAGAGGACTGGCCACCCCACATAGCCTGGTTCCTCTCTAGGTTTCTTCCTAGGTTTTGGCCTTTCTAGGGAGTTTTTCCTAGCCACCGTGCTTTTACACCTGCATTGTTTGCTGTTTGGGGTTTTAGGCTGGGTTTCTGTACAGCACTTTGAGATATCAGCTGATGTACGAAGGGCTATATAAATAAATTTGATTTGATTTGATAAAAGGTCGAAAGTGGGAACAAAAAAAATGTAGTACTTACGATTCTGTCCAATCTTCACAAAATTCATCAGGGATGAATTGTGTAAGGCTGGATGGCGAACAATGCATTTCAATGTGACTCTCCTCTTGTAGGACTGAACATGCAAGATATCCAGGGAGGAATATGTGTTTTTGTCCAACAGATACTGAGGCTGAGCTAAATAACAGCAGAGAGGTTCAATTAACTTTTGACTGAAAGTGTAAAAATTGAATATGTAAAAGAACATTAACAACCATCATCCTTATAATAGCTGACCTGCACTTTACAGGGAAAATACAGACATTTCACTTCTCTTTATTTTGGAAGAGATAAAGGGGAATGTGTGTGGGATTTGGTTTCACAGGGGAAGTCTAAACCATTTTAAGGCATTTCATTTTTTATATTTTCTATATCTCATCACACAATTCTCAGTCTCCTACTCCAAGTATTTTCCTATTCTATTTTTCACTTGTTTTATATTTATAATTCCCACAAGCCACGACAATGGCTGTTATTATTTGTCAAATACGGTAGTGAATGACAGGGCAGGGAAGCGAACCCAGGTTAGTGGCATGAGAGGCAAACACCCTACACATCGTGCCAATATGGTTAATCCACTTGGTGGGAAATTGTAATGTGGCTCATATAGCAAGGATTGCTACTCTGCCCCCTCTGAACGGAAAGGTACATCTTTGTGTTTCAACCTACCGCTAACCCTTCATACGTCCGGCCGTGTGTTACGATAGCCTCACAGCCGTCATTGCACTTCTGACACCAATGTAGGGAAACGTGACTCATATAGCTAGGATCGCCACAATACTAATATGGGACTACACAATTCAGTTTGACTCTTCACTCTTCCTAATGGTTATGGAATAGGTTAGGTAGTTTAGTTCTTAGGAGCACAATTAGACACCACTACCCCTTCCACACTCCATCCCCAGGTGGCAGTAGCAACTGGGTCAGGGGGTGTGCTCTGATAGGAAGTCTTAAGTGTTGGTTGTGCACAGGTGTGCACAGTAATCGATTCTAAACAATCTGATAGCTGCATAGATTTTTTTATGAACTGGCGATAGTTCGAGTTTAAAGTGGAGGGAGTGCAGGGTTTAGCAGGTCTCTCAAGTAAGCTAAAAAGAGGTTTCGGATTGGAAAAGTTAAATATTTTCAGAAGAAGTCGGTAATTGGTTAAGGCAGGAGGATTTGGAGGGAAAGAGAGGAGGTTGAAAAGACTGAGGGAGGCAGAGGATGGGTTTATATTTGTTGAAGCTAGCAATAACAAGGGAGAGGGTATGTTGAGGAAGATTTGTGTCAAGATCAAACAGTGAGCCAGATGCCAGTTTTGAGTTCTGGAGGAAAAATGGAAGGGGTAGAAGGTGTTGTAAGACATGGTGATGATAAAGACAAGGGATAGGCCAATGAGTGATCTATGTTTCAGTAAGGTTGGCTTCTTAGCGTTCATAGCAATGGTTATCAACTGTACCGCAGAGATGAAACGTAAGTCACAGATGCAGAGAAGTACTTGGGGCTGCGTGATTTGACTTCAGACTGCGTGGCAGGTTGACCAGCTGTTACTCATAATCGGTCGACCTCTAGTCGGTAATGCAACATATTGGATGCCAACTGTCGTTGAACTCCACCAAAGAAGAAGGTGTGGCAGCTGGCAGAGCCATGAGGCTGCTGGAGTTTAGTGCCCATGTGAACCTTTGGTTTGGTTTGAGTCTTTATGTTTTCGGCATGCCATGTTTTTTCATTTTTTGTGTGTATACAATTATTTGTTGGTCATGCACCGTTTTTGTTTACATAAATCACTTGGGCTGGCCGAGCAAGGAGTCAAGACAGAGCTGGCCCTGAACTTTAAGTTTGCCGTCTCCTGGAGCACATGCATTCAACACCTTTTCACATGAATTTTGGCGTCATAAAACCTATGAAATAAATCTAGAATGAAGGACACTTACCATATATTTCTAACCCACTCTCCAACAGCCATGAGATTTTGGGAGGATGGCCATTTCCCACTGCAGAACATTTTATGGCAGTCTTTCCATTGTGTTCTGTTATCTCCAATTTTGGCTTACCTTGACAATGACAAAAAGAGTGATGTTATGATTTTTGGTTTCAACTTAATTTGTTGGAAGTGGGAACAAGCCAAGCACTCTACCTCCTGTGCCAATATGAATATTCTACTAAATTAAGGGGAAGGCTGTGTGCTTTCTTAATCCCTATAAAACAGTGCTATTACAATATGTTACACTTACCCAAAACTGTCACATTAACCCACTTCACTACAGGTACTTTGTGAATGTAATGTAAACATGTGTAGAGGCCTCCATCTTTGAAGGTGACATCAGACACACTGACTGAAAAAACGGAGTCAGACAAGTTTATTATCTTGTAGCGCTTGTCCTTCAGGGCTGTTAGTGAAGATGGGGGAGAGAGGAGGCATGTCACAATATAACTCAACTACTTAAGATCCGAACAAAGATGTTACAATATGAGTAGGAACAAACATATTTACTTGTATCATGTACAACTATTATCATTCTAGACAGCATTTCATGGTAAAGTCTACACCCGTTGTGACAAATACAATTTAATTTGAATTTTAATCAGCTTTCGACATGAATAAAATCAACTCCTGTATGTCTAATTTACTGGGCATCCAGTCTACTTTCAAATTAAGATACTGCTTTGTTTTAGTATATAAAATACATCTTAATAAATATCTATAGGTGGTATTATAAGATCCTCACCCTTCTGGTTATTAAAAAACATAACATGCCCATCAGGATTCTTCCATTCCACGTGGCTCCCTTCGGCATTTCTAATGCGACACTTCATGGTTAGTGTCTCACCCTCCATCACAGTCAAATGTTCCACTGCAATGGATCCTGCAATGGTAAATTCCAAGGATTTAGTATAGGACATACTTTGATTGACATGATGGAAGGTTCCAACATGTGTGAGAGCAAAATTACAAGATTATGTTATAAATACTGTTATTCCATCAAATGGTTGTTTTATGCAACAGGGGGTTCTTAGAACTTAATTGTGTCTGTGTGAACTGAGATTGGGCCTCTGGGGGCTTAATGCTGACAGAAGATGTACAATGCCTTAGGTGATAAAGCAAACAATTCCATAGCATGAGTTGGTGTTTGTGTGCTGGGAGGTACCAGGGTAGAGATGACTCCAGTATGGATAATTATGAGAGGAACCTTGTTTTGGGAGCCAGGCCCTGGTTTCTATACAATGAGAACAGTCTTAACTGCAGGTGCTGTCTGTGAATTATTAGTATCTTTCATAGGAATCCCAACCTTGTGACCCATTCCACACTTCTTTTGTTTGTCATGTAGACTAAGGGGGTGTATCTTTGCTATAAAAAGGTGTTGTATTCTTTGTGTCGGGGCTCTCAATGAATCATCTAAGAGTGATTCGTCGACCAGCCATCGTTATTGTAGAGCACTCACATCATTCACTTGTGGGTGTGGTGTGACATGCTTTCCTTATAAATACGTGAATAAAGATTTAGTTTAAGTATAACTCTGACTTGTGTGATAAGTTTGTCTCTCCTCATTTGATAATAGTAAAATTAACCACCACACATGATTTCAAGTTCACCTTACCTTTCAACAGCCCTTTCCTCCTTCTTACACATGCACAGTATGCCATGAACATAATATGATCATGGATGGACTGTATTGAAAAGCAATCATAAAGAGGAGATTTAGGGGTCGAAGACAGATGAATAAGTGGGCAGTGTAAATGAACTGGTTAAGACCTGAGTCAGACCCTTCATTTCTCATAGCTCTCACTCACAGCACTGTCCTACTTCTCGGTCTTCCCCTGGTCTTCTACCATTGGGGGCTACAGGGGAAACTGAAGGAGGTCGAGCTACCATTGTCAGGCTTGAGGTAATGGGAGGTGTGACAAACAACAACTTGAGGGGGGTGCATTTCCGCTGCACGTACACCTACAGATTATGCAGTCAACCTTCTCTACTGCAACTGACAGGAAATCAAATATAGTGTGGAGAGTCACCGAAAACATGGGGGGTGTAAAAGAGAAAGCAAGGGGTTTGTGGTTTTCTTCACACTGTCTGTGTGAGCGTCATGTGTTCCTTTTTCCTATGCTACTGGTATGATGACTAGTGATAGGCCTACTTTATTTGGAAACATTAACTGTGGGGGCAAATTTACACTGATGTTGTTGGTGGGCTTGTAATGTTTTAAAGGTTAACTGTTTTCATACATTGTGTGGGCTAGCAGAATATCACCTTATGATGGGGTCATGCTGTATATAGCACTGACTGAACAAAATAAATTCCATGTGGGTGGTCTATGGGGGTCCATGGAATTAGTGTATTTTATAATTAACCATAATGATTTTTAGACTTGTCTGCAATGATTGAATTCAAGGTTAATTATTTATTAGGTATTTGAATCCCAATGAGAGCTGATGACCACCTAATGGTTGAAACGTTGTGATAATAAACACTCTTAGAGCATAATCATATAGGATGGTTTTCAAATTGATAGCATTTGTCTAGTCATTCAAAGACAATAATTTCAATGTCAGCCGCCAAACATATTTAAACAAGACCACAACAAAGCAATAAGTACACATTTTCACTGTGATACAATCCTCAGAGCATTTGATTATGTCTATTATTTTTGTGTTGTCATAACTTTCAGTCTGTTTACAAGATGGTTATTTTAGCCATAAGACGTCAGGGGGTGTGGTATATGGTCAATATACCACGGCAAAGGGCTATTCTTATGAACTTTACCCAGTACCAGGACATTTTAGCCAAAAACCTGGTTGCCTTTGCCAGGAAGAGGAAACTTGGCCGAAAGTGGATCTTCCAGCAAGACAATAATCCCCAAGCACTCATCAAAAAACACAAAGAAATGGTTAATTGGCCACAAAATCAACATTTTACATTGGCCATCTCAGTCTCTGGACTTGTAACCCATTGAGCATACGATATAGCTCAGTATAGCAAGGGTGTCAATCATTTCGGACCCCACTGTAAATGCATCACAGCATCCGTCAAGAAAAAAGCAGTTCCATTCTAATTGATCTCACACACAGATGTAAAGAATTAGTAAGGAAACGTATTAAATGTAAAACATATATACAAATATGAATACAGCAAACATTAATTTGTGATATCTTACAACAAAAACATTGAATGTCATTTCAACGTTGTGATCAAAACAGATCAGGCATATAACTCTGTCAAGCTGTATTGTATACATGTACCCTGCCTGGGTACTTCGTACTTCATTGTCACAGAAACAATTACTTTCAGAGAAGTAGCCTACTCACCCCTTACAAACAAGACTAGGAAGCAAAGCTGCAGCATTAGTGCCATCTTGACTCTGTCAGATTCAGATGTGGACTCTCAGAGCCACTTCCTCTCGTGTCTTTATATGCTACATACACTACACTGGCTACAGTAAGGGGCCTTCCGTGACATCACAGCACAATTCATGGGGTTTCCACGCAACACTGAATACATTTAGTTTCAAGGGCATCCCGGGTCATATATCTATAGGTTGTTGATATCATGGGAAGAAAAATAATACAATGTTGATTGGATCATGAATTGACACATTTTTAGGAATGTCTATTTCCTTTTCAATATGACATCTCTCTTGAAAGACATCACCATGCACCAATGTTGTAGCCTGGTGGAACTGTTTATTATTTTATTTTGTATTTACTTTTATTTAACCTTTATTTAATTAGGCAAGCAGTTAAGAACAAATTATTCTGCACTGAGCTAAAGTGTAGAGCTGCCTCTTTCAAGGAGCGGGACTCTAACTCGGAAGCTTATAAGAAATCCCGCTATGCCCTGGACTTCCTGACGGGCCGCCCCCAAGGGGTAAGGGTGGGTAACAACACATCCGCCACGCTGATCCTCAACACGGGGGCCCCTCAGGATTGCGTGCTCAGTCCTCTCCTGTACTCCCTGTTCACTCACGACTGCATGGCCTGGCTTGACTCACCACCTGGGGTCAGTCCGTCAGGAAGTCCAGGATCCAGTTACAGAGGGAGGTGTTCAATCCTGGGGTCCTAAGCTTGGTGATGAGCATGGAGGGGACAATGGTGTTGAAAGCTGAGCTGTAGTCAATAAACAACATTCTCATGTAGGCATTCCTCTTATCTTGGTGGGTGAGGGCAGTATGGAGTGCAATTGAGATTGCGTCGTTTATGGATCTGTTGGGGCAGTATGAAAAGTAGGTCTAGGGGTGTCTGTGATGATGGACTTGTG
The DNA here is from genome assembly GCF_034236695.1 of Oncorhynchus nerka. Lineage (NCBI taxonomy): Eukaryota > Metazoa > Chordata > Actinopteri > Salmoniformes > Salmonidae > Oncorhynchus > Oncorhynchus nerka. The sequence goes on along the minus strand of NC_088417.1, from coordinate 55,217,721 downwards.
TGCTATAACCAGCCTCTCAAAGCACTTCATGATTACAGATGTAAGTGCTACAGGGCGTTAGTCATTGTGGCATGAATGCTTAGAGTTCTTGGGAACAGAATTGATGTTGGTTTTCTTAAAACGTGGGGATTACCGACTGGGACAAGGAGAGGTTGAAAATTACAGTGATGTCCAAATTACTTTATGTCCAAATTACTGCCAGCTGTTCTGCGCATGCTCTGAGAACGCTCCATGGAATACCTTCGGGTCCGCAGCCTTACAGGTGTTGACCTGATTAATCTCTCTGGGATATGTGGGACGGTAGCGTCCCACCTCGCCAACAGCCAGTGAAAGTGCAGGGCACCAAATTCAAAACAACAAAAATCTCATGATTAAAATTCCTCAAGCATACAAGTATTTCACACTTTTAAAGATACAATTCTCATTAATCCAGCCACAGTGTGTGATTTCGGAAAATGTTTTACAGCGAAAGCACCACAAACGATTATGTTAGGTCACCACCAACTCACAGAAAAACACAGCCATTTTTCCAGCCAAAGAGAGGAGTCACAAAAAGCACAAATAGAGATAAAATGAATCACTAACCTTTGATGATCTTCATCGGATGACACTCATAGGACTTCATGTTACACAATACATGTATGTTTTGTTCGATAAAATGCATATTTATATCAAAAAAATTGAATTTTACATTGGCCCGTTACGTTCAGTAGTTCTAGAACATGCGGTGATTGTGCAGAGAGCCACATCAATTCACAGAAATACTAATCATAAATGTTGATAAATACAAGTGTTATACATGGAATTAGAGATATACTTCTCCTTAATGCAACCGCTGTGCCAGATTTTAAAAAAACTTTACAGAAAAAGCAAACCATGCAATAATGAGAGTACAGCGTTCAGACAACAAAGCAGCCAAAAATATATCCGTCATATTGTGTAGTCAACATTAGTCATAAATAGCATTATAAATATTCACTTACCTTTGATGATCTTCATCAGAATGCACTCCCACGAATCCCAGTTCCACGATAAATGTTTGATTTGTTCGATAATGTCTGTAGAAAAGCAATGGAACGAGAGCTAACTCTCTCGTGACCGTGCCTCAGAGCCTGTGGCACCCTGCCAGACACCTGGCTCAATCAGCTCTCATTCGCCCCCACTTCACAGTAGAAGCCTCAAACAAAGTTCTAAAGACTGTTGGCATCTAGTGGAAGCCTTAGGAAGTGCAATATGTCCCCATTTACACTGTATATTGGAATGGCAAAGAGTTGAAAAACTACAAACCTCAGATTTCCCACTTCCGGGTTGGATTTCTCTCAGGTTTTCGCCTGCCATATGAGTTCTGTTATACTCAAAGACATCATTCAAACAGTTTTAGAAACATCAGAGTGTTTTCTATCCAATACTACTACTAATATGCATACATTAAAATCTGGGACAGAGTAGCAGGCAGTTTACTCTGGGCACCTTATTCATCCAAGCTACTCAATCACCAAGAAGTTTTAAAGACCTTACTTATTCGGAGAGCAAGATCACCCAATCCTCTGGGTCAGGAGAGTAGTGGGTTATGTAACGCTAGCCAGGGGTACCCTAGTATAAGGAGGTTCTTGGGAGCTGTGATCAAAAGAAAACTAAGTGCCTGAGTGATTCACATCAACCTGCAGTAGAATGGGATTGGTCTGATATTCCACCTGGCCAGAGCATCCATCGAGGGCTTGAATCTGCAGAGGGATGGGACATTTCACGTAGGGGATTTGTAATTCTCTGGCGAAGTCTTGATCAATTAAATGATCTGCGGCCCAGAGTCCACAAAGGCTTGAATCTGGTGCTGATGGTTGTCCCAGTGGAGGGTTGCGGATAGTGACAGACGGTGACAGGGTAGCCGGGGGGTAACTGCACAGCTCGTCAGGATCTCCCCTTGTCCTGGTGAGCCCTGGCGTTTCCCGTCAGCTGTGGGCATGTAGCATGGAGATGACAGAGACCTCTGCAGTAGAGGCAGCAGCCTTTGTGCATGCCCGTGTCACGCTCCTGTGGTCTCAGACGTGTGCATCCCACCTGCATGGGCTCCTCAATGCTGGGTTTGGGGGGCTTGGGGTGCTCAGGAAACCAGGATGGTGTCAGAAAAATCGCTGTCTCACGTTCTCGGAGACAGTTGTCAATCCTGATTACCAGCGTTATCAGGGACTCGAGGTCCTCTCCCAGTTCCCGAGAGGCCAGTTCATCCTTGATGAAGTTAGACAACCCCTGGTGGAAAGCGGTGATCAGTGCCTCTGTATTCCACTCACTCTCGGCCGTGAGGGTGCGGAAGTCAATGGCGAAGCCAGCCACTAGTCTGGCCCATTGGCGGATGTTGAACAGTCGGCTGGCCACTTCCCCTTCCACCGACAGGGTGGTCAAAGTCTCGTTGCAACTCGGTAGTGAAGGCTTATATGGAGCTGCAGGATGGTGGCTGCTGTTCCCACACCGCCGTTGCCCACACCAGGGCCTTGTCCGAGAGTAGAGAAATTATGTAGGCGAGCATGGCCCGATCGGTGTGGAATGAGGAGGACTGTAGCTCGAACACCAGACAGCACTGTGTGAGGAACTCCTTGCCTCCTCCCGGGTGGCCGTCTGATAAGGGGATTATATGCTTAAAGGTAATGATTAAAATATTCCACTCTGAAACCATATAATTGTATGAAATTTTTAAAAAACTATAATCTGATGATGGGTGTAGTTTTAGTCAGAATTAGAACAAGGACCTTTTGCTCCTTGTTCGTATGTAAGCAGGCTGCAAGTGTGAAACAAATGATAAGAGGAGCTATCGACAGACAAGTTGTACTACTGTGTTCCTTATAGGACATTCTGTCTCCACCCGTGGAGGGGAGAGACTGTTAGGCTTGCAGAAGATTATGAAACATTTTGCAGATTAAAGAAACAATGTAACTGTGTAGTGGAAAAACACTGACTGTCTGAGCAAGGCATGGCTTAAGATTTGAACTTGTTTGTTTGTGTGTTATAAAGACTGTGTTTGCATTCTTGACTTTAGAGCGCTCTCGTGAATAAACTGTACTAACCTTTTGCATAAACTGAGTCTTTGCCGAATTATTATTAAACCCAGGGTCTTACAAATCTTGGGGATTGGGCAAAGTTTGATTGTTAGTTATTATCATTGTGATTGAAAATTCTCGTGACTGCTTGGTCCTCCGAAGCCGGATTCCTGTTTTCTGTTTAATGTATTCTGGGTGTTAGACGCTAAAATATCCGGAGGAGTTTATATCTGGTGACCTGTCTTTAGAATTTTGTGTGGAGAAAATTGTTTTAAAGGGAACCAAGTATTCTGTGCATATGGAAGATAGGAATCGGGTATAAATTCAAATAGGAGGAGGGGGGTCCAGAATGATTCCAAGATATCTGTGGCCACTACCAATATAAATTAGCTAAATGTTAAACGTAAAATTGGTTGAAAGGCGAAATATAATAATAGAATTATGAGAGAGGAGGCATAATTATATTAATATAGGTCGCCTGTCTAAATACGCTTAGGAGGGGATGGTCAGATCTTTAGGAGGCGCCCATCTAGGTCTGATTATCCATTGAAGAAGGGAAGCCTAATATAGCGGGGTGAGGTGCGAGATATTAACGTGTCAAAATCACAAGGAACAACAAAAAAATAGGCTGTTAACTAGGACTTTACAAACCCTGGGATATAGCTTATAAGTTGTATACGTCTGAGACCTAATGTCGATCGAAAGAGAGCTGTATAGATAAAGTTTCAAGAAAGGAAAAAGCACACACATAGGAGGGACATACATACAGATCAATTGTGAGACACATAGATTGTGAGAAGAGATCAGAGTTTTAAAAGCACACACATAGAATAAGAAGATAATTATTTGCGTGTGAGATAGATATATTGATCAGTCAAAAGTCACAAGGAACAACAAGGAATAAGTAGAACTGTGAGATGTAAATAATATATCAGGATTCATACAAAAAATGATTCTAAAATTCTAGGAAAGATTAACGGGAGGTATTTATCAACATAGGTTAAGGATAATAACGGTAGAAAGCACACACACATAGAAGGTAAAAAGCACATACACATAGATCGTGAGAAGAAGCAGAATAAGAAGGAAAGGTAATTGAATAACATGGGTGGTAAATCCTCAAAGGAGGTACAAGAATTAACTGGGGATGAGAGGTACATCTAATGCCCAAAATGGAGAAAGAAGTACGACTTTGAGAGACGTCTAGATGTAGAAAAATTTGAATGAATGATAAAGTAGATACATAGGACATGTGTAGATAGTCAAGGGAAACAGCGGGTTTACCTGGCTGTCTGAAGCCCGGAAAAAAGAAGGTAAGAAGGCAAGTGTAGAGAAAGGGTGTATTGAGAATAGGAGACGTATTTAAATAACTGAATCACAGAAGAGACAGTTTACCTATCTGCATTAGATTTAGGTATGGCGATAGAGTTGTGTCCACCGAAATGTTTTTATTCTAAAGGGTTGACTGAAGTATGTTATACATTTGGCGATTTACATGTTACTTTTAAGTCTTGGACATTTCATAAGTGTGAAGCCGAAAGAGAAGAGAAAGTTGAAAAGTTTGGTTTTACTCTTACGATAGAGGTAAGGCAGAACGTTGTTTGAGTAGCGGTTATATTTTCGCCTACTGGTAAGAATAGGTGAGTTAGTTGTGTTTGCTGGGCTATATTTAGCTGTAAGGGATTCAGGTCTGAATAGTTGAATCGTAAAAGTTTTGTGATAGTTTCTGATTATGAGTTAATTTTATTTTACAGGGACAGTGCACATTAATCACAGTTGTGTGTGTCTAATGGCAGGGGATCCCTATCAAGCACTTTGTGAGCCTGTTTGAAGACAGACAATGGGTTTTAATGTTGTAAAGCAAGCTTGGGCCAAATTAGTCAAGTAATATGTAAATGAGGGGAATTTCATAGATTTGAAGTACAGTATTGTATCCAAGGGTAGCGAATGTTCAATTAAGTACATATAACCATTGAGGAAGTTTAAAACTAATGATTGGAGGGAGTACTATGCAATTATTATTATTATTAGGTTTTTTGTTTGTAGTCAATGTTTGGGTTTCTGAATTGATGTAGTATAATGAAATGCTGACCAAGTGGTTGTGGGTTTTTTTCTGGGAAAAGGAGTGCTTCATTGTCTCTCTTTGGAATGCTTTCTGGGGCTGTAATCTTGGAGGGAGCGAGTGAGATAGAGGCATATTTCTACCAAATTGAAGAAACCTGGAAATGTTTGTTGTTTTTAACCTAGGGGTTGCAAATACCCACACGCAACAAATAGTGTATTACTATTAGTTGATATTTAAAAAAACAAATACTGTGTTTGGATTGGTATGTTCTAATTCCTTTGGGTTTGAGGAGTTTTCCATTTTTCCTAGAACCACGATATCTTAAAGGGGTACACACACATGGAATTTTAGAAGTTTTATTTTCTGAGTTTTAATTAAACACGTGAATTCTTTTAATAAAGGAATGTTCTGGGAACCTGGGATACAACATGTAGAACATTTTTGACAGTTTTTCTTTAATTTGTCTAATATAGTAAGAAACATTTCTTTGAAGGGGTGGTATGACTTTTGACCTCTATAATGGCTTTCCTTTGTGGTCTGATCAGCCTCATGGGAGGGCCATTTGGATAATGAATTTAAGGTAATTTGTAATACTGATTTTAAAGTAATTTGTGTAATTGATAATTATGATAGAGTTTATAGTTCTTTGACATATTTGTAATTTGAACCAATGAGAAGAAAGAAAGGGAATAGCCTTTGACTAAGGGTAGACTTCCTTAAGTCTCTCTTCCTATGGGCATAAGGGTAAAATAATTCCTCTTCGTGGAGGGTTTCAGAGTAGTGATTTGGATCTGATTATGTTATTTGAAACTTTGTTTTATCTTTTGACCAGTAGTAGTATTTTTTATACAATACTCTCATGGAGAATTATGGGTTAAAAATGGGGCGAAGGGTTGTTTATAAAAAAAACTATCATAAGGTTATTTTGAAACTCCCACTATTTTGGCTTAAGTAATGTTTAGTAACCTAGAAAAGTTTTATTTTCCCTTAGGTAGTCAGCTGTTGTTGTATGCAGTGTAATACATTTAACACAACAAGGCTGTGAAATTGATATAATAGTATTATTATATTTTGTTGTTGAATAAGGTTATAAAGTTAGTAAGAATAAGTTTTAATAATGGTAGACATATGTTAAGTATTTAGGACATATTCTAAGCCAAGAAGACAGGGAAATATGACATCTGTGGTGATTCTGGATCATTGAGAGTATCGAGATAAACTTGATCAACTAGGTAATAATCTTAGAGATTACTACCATAGACATGTTGATTTTTCTAAAAATCCATCATTGCAGACAGGGAGACAGTGAGACATTTAGTCAATATTTGGAAACAGAACCCATATTTGATACTGACTGTTATAAGAAAGAGTCAAATCAAATTTTATTTGTCACATACACATGGTTAGCAATGTTAATGTGAGTGTAGCGAAATGCTTGTGCTTCTAGTTCCGACAATGCAGTAATAACCAACAAGTAATCTAACTAATAATTCCAAAACTACTGCCTTATACACACAAGTGTAGGGGGATAAAGAATATGTACATAAAGATATATGAATGAGTGATGGTACAGAGCGGCATAGGCAAGATACAGTAGATGGTATCGAGTACAGTATATACATATGAGATGAGTATGTAAACAAAGTGGCATAGTTAAAGTGGCTAGTGATACATGTATTACATAAAGATGCAGTAGATGATATAGAGTACAGTATATACGTATACATATGAGATGAATAATGTAGGGTATGTAAACATTATATTAGGTAGCATTGTTTAAAGTGGCTAGTGATATATTTTACATAATTTCCTATCAATTCCCATTATTAAAGTGGCTAGAGATGAGTCAATGTGTTGGCAGCAGCCACTCAATGTTAGTGGTGGCTGTTTAACAGTCTGATGGCCTTGAGATAGAAGCTGTTTTTCAGTCTCTCGGTCCCAGCTTTGATGCACCTGTACTGACCTCGCCTTCTGGATGATAGCGGGGTGAACAGGCAGTGGCTCGGGTGGTTGTTGTCCTTGATGATCTTTATGGCCTTCCTGTAACATCGGGTGGTGTAGGTGTCCTGGAGGGCAGGTAGTTTGCCCCCGGTGATGCGTTGTGCAGACCTCACTACCCTCTGGAGAGCCTTACGGTTGTGGGCGGAGCAGTTGCCGTACCAGGCGGTGATACAGCCCGCCAGGATGCTCTCGATTGTGCATCTGTAGAAGTTTGTGAGTGCTTTTGGTGACAAGCCGAATTTCTTCAGCCTCCTGACGTTGAAGATGCGCTGCTGCGCCTTCACGATGCTGTCTGTGTGGGTGGACCAATTCAGTTTGTCTGTGATGTGTATGCCAAGGAACTTAAAACTTGCTACCCTCTCCACTACTGTTCCATCGATGTGGATAGGGTGGTGTTCCCTCTGCTGTTTCCTGAAGTCCACAATCATCTCCTTAGTTTTGTTGACGTTGAGTGTGAGGTTATTTTCCTGACACCACACTCCGAGGGCCCTCACCTCCTCCCTGTAGGCCGTCTCGTCGTTGTTGGTAATCAAGCCTACCACTGTTGTGTCGTCCGCAAACTTGATGATTGAGTTGGAGGCGTGCGTGGCCACGCAGTCGTGGGTGAACAGGGAGTACAGGAGAGGGCTCAGAACGCACCCTTGTGGGGCCCCAGTGTTGAGGATCAGCGGGGTGGAGATGTTGTTGCCTACCCTCACCACCTGGGGGCGGCCCGTCAAGAAGTCCAGTACCCAGTTGCACAGGGCGGGGTCGAGACCCAGGGTCTCATTTACATTACATTTACATTTAAGTCATTTAGCAGACGCTCTTATCCAGAGCGACTTACAAATTGGTGCTTTCACCTTATGACATCCAGTGGAACAGCCACGTTACAATAGTGCATCTAGGTCTTTTAAGGGGGGGGGGAGGGGGTGAGAAGGATTACTTTATCCTATCCTAGGTATTCCTTAAAGAGGTGGGGTTTCAGGTGTCTCCGGAAGGTGGTGATTGACTCCGCTGTCCTGGCGTCGTGAGGGAGTTTGTTCCACCATTGGGGGGCCAGAGCAGCGAACAGTTTTGACTGGGCTGAGCGGGAACTGTACTTCCTCAGTGGTAGGGAGGCGAGCAGGCCAGAGGTGGATGAACGCAGTGCCCTTGTTTGGGTGTAGGGCCTGATCAGAGCCTGGAGGTACTGAGGTGCCGTTCCCCTCACAGCTCCGTAGGCAAGCACCATGGTCTTGTAGCGGATGCGAGCTTCAACTGGAAGCCAGTGGAGAGAGCGGAGGAGCGGGGTGACGTGAGAGAACTTGGGAAGGTTGAACACCAGACGGGGTTTAATGGCACAGGCAGGGAGCCCAGCCAACAGCGAGTTGCAGTAATCCAGACGGGAGATGACAAGTGCCTGGATTAGGACCTGCGCCGCTTCCTGTGTGAGGCAGGGTCGTACTCTGCGGATGTTGTAGAGCATGAACCTACAGGAACGGGCCACCGCCTTGATGTTAGTTGAGAACGACAGGGTGTTGTCCAGGATCACGCCAAGGTTCTTAGCGCTCTGGGAGGAGGACATGATGGAGTTGTCAACCGTGATGGCGAGATCATGGAACGGGCAGTCCTTCCCCGGGAGGAAGAGCAGCTCCGTCTTGCCGAGGTTCAGCTTGAGGTGGTGATCCGTCATCCACACTGATATGTCTGCCAGACATGCAGAGATGCGATTCGCCACCTGGTCATCAGAGGGGGGAAAGGAGAAGATTAATTGTGTGTCGTCTGCATAGCAATGATAGGAGAGACCATGTGAGGTTATGACAGAGCCAAGTGACTTGGTGTATAGCGAGAATAGGAGAGGGCCTAGAACAGAGCCCTGGGGGACACCAGTGGTGAGAGCGCGTGGTGAGGAGACAGATTCTCGCCACGCCACCTGGTAGGAGCGACCTGTCAGGTAGGACGCAATCCAAGCATGGGCCGCGCCGGAGATGCCCAACTCGGAGTGGGTGGAGAGGAGGATCTGATGGTTCACAGTATCGAAGGCAGCCGATAGGTCTAGAAGGATGAGAGCAGAGGAGAGAGAGTTAGCTTTAGCAGTGCGGAGTGCCTCCGTGATACAGAGAAGAGCAGTCTCAGTTGAATGACTAGTCTTGAAACCTGACTGATTTGGATCAAGAAGGTCATTCTGAGAGAGATAGCGGGAGAGCTGGCTAAGGACGGCACGTTCAAGAGTTTTGGAGAGAAAAGAAAGAAGGGATACTGGTCTGTAGTTGTTGACATCGGAGGGATCGAGTGTAGGTTTTTTCAGAAGGGGTGCAACTCTCGCTCTCTTGAAGACGGGAGGGACGTAGCCAGCGGTCAGGGATGAGTTGATGAGCGAGGTGAGGTAAGGGAGAAGGTCACCGGAGATGGTCTGGAGAAGAGAGGAGGGGATAGGGTCAAGCGGGCAGGTTGTTGGGCGGCCGGCCGTCACAAGACGCGAGATGTCATCTGGAGAGAGAGGGGAGAAAGAGGTCAGAGCACAGGGTAGAGCAGTGTGAGCAGAACCAGCGGTGTCGTTTGACTTAGCAAACGAGGATCGGATGTCGTCGACCTTCTTTTCAAAATGGTTGACGAAGTCATCTGCAGAGAGGGAGGAGGGGGGGGAGGGGGAGGAGGATTCAAGAGGGAGGAGAAGGTGGCAAAGAGCTTCCTAGGGTTAGAGGCAGATGCTTGGAATTTAGAGTGGTAGAAAGTGGCTTTAGCAGCAGAGACAGAGGAGGAAAATGTAGAGAGGAGGGAGTGAAAGGATGCCAGGTCCGCAGGGAGGCGAGTTTTCCTCCATTTCCGCTCGGCTGCCCGGAGCCCTGTTCTGTGAGCTCGCAATGAGTCGTCGAGCCACGGAGCGGGAGGGGAGGACCGAGCCGGCCTGGAGGATAGGGGACATAGAGAGTCAAAGGATGCAGAAAGGGAGGAGAGGAGGGTTGAGGAGGCAGAATCAGGAGATAGGTTGGAGAAGGTTTGAGCAGAGGGAAGAGATGATAGGATGGAAGAGGAGAGAGTAGCGGGGGAGAGAGAGCGAAGGTTGGGACGGCGCGATACCATCCGAGTAGGGGCAGTGTGGGAAGTGTTGGATGAGAGCGAGAGGGAAAAGGATACAAGGTAGTGGTCGGAGACTTGGAGGGGAGTTGCAATGAGGTTAGTGGAAGAACAACATCTAGTAAAGATGAGGTCGAGCGTATTGCCTGCCTTGTGAGTAGGGGGGAAGGTGAGAGGGTGAGGTCAAAAGAGGAGAGGAGTGGAAAGAAGGAGGCAGAGAGGAATGAGTCAAAGGTAGACGTGGGGAGGTTAAAGTCGCCCAGAACTGTGAGAGGTGAGCCGTCCTCAGGAAAGGAGCTTATCAAGGCATCAAGCTCATTGATGAACTCTCCGAGGAACCTGGAGGGCGATAAATGATAAGGATGTTAAGCTTGAAAGGGCTGGTAACTGTGACAGCATGGAATTCAAAGGAGGCGATAGACAGATGGGTAAGGGGAGAAAGAGAGAATGACCACTTGGGAGAGATGAGGATCCCGGTGCCACCACCCCGCTGACCAGAAGCTCTCGGGGTGTGCGAGAGCACGTGGGCGGACGAAGAGAGAGCAGTAGGAGTAGCGGTGTTGTCTGTGGTGATCCATGTTTCCGTCAGTGCCAAGAAGTCGAGGGACCGGAGGGAGGCATAGGCTGAGATGAACTCTGCCTTGTTGGCCGCAGATCGGCAGTTCCAGAGGCTACCGGAGACCTGGAACTCCACGTGGGTCGTGCGCGCTGGGACCACCAGATTAGGGTGGCCGCGGCCATGCGGTGTGGAGCGTTTGTATGGTCTGTGCAGAGAGGAGAGAACAGGGATAGACAGACACATAGTTGACAGGCTAGAGAAGAGGCTACGCTAATGCAGAGGAGTTTGGAATGACAAGTGGACTACACGTCTCGAATGTTCAGAAAGTTAAGCTTACGTAGCAAGAATCTAATTGACTAAAATGATTAAAATGATACAGTACTGCTGAGGTAGGCTAGCTGCGTTGTTGACACTACCCTAATCAAGTCGTTCCGTTGAGTGTGAAGTTTCTACAATGCTGCTATTCGGGGGCTAGCTGGCTAGCTAGCAGTGTTGGTTACGTTACGTTGCGTTAGGAGAACGACAATAGCTGGCTAGCTAACCTAGAAAATTGCTCTAGACTACACAATTATCTTTGAAACAAAGACGGCTATGTAGCTAGATATGTAGCTAGCTACGATCAAACAAATCACACCGTTGGGACTGTAATGAAATGAAATGAAAATGTGATACTACCTGTGGAGCGAAGCGGAATGCGACCGGAATGCGAAAGTTCTATTCTCGAGCTCGATGATGAGTTTGGAGGGTACTATGGTGTTAAATGCTGAGCTGTAGTCGATGAACAGCATTCTCACATAGGTATTCCTCTTGTCCAGATGGGTTAGGGCAGTGTGCAGTGTGGTTGAGATTGCATCGTCTGTGGACCTATTTGGGCGGTAAGCAAATTGGAGTGGGTCTAGGGTGTCAGGTAGGGTGGAGGTGATATGGTCCTTGACTAGTCTCTCAAAGCACTTCATGATGACGGAAGTCGTTTAGCTCAGTTACCTTAGCTTTCTTGGGTACAGGAACAATGGTGGCCCTCTTGAAGCATGTGGGAACAGCCGACTGGGATAGGGATTGATTGAATATGTCCGTAAACACACCAGCCAGCTGGTCTGCGCATGCTCTGAGGGCGCGGCTCGGGATGCCGTCTGGGCCTGCAGCCTTGCGAGGGTTAACACGTTTAAATGTTTTACTCACCTCGGCTGCAGTGAAGGAGAGGCCGCATGTTTTGGTTGCAGGCCGTGTCAGTGGCACTGTATTGTCCTCAAAGCGGGCAAAAAAGTTATTTAGTCTGTCTGGGAGCAAGACATCCTGGTCCGTGACGGGGCTGGTTTTCTTTTTGTAATCCGTGATTGACTGTAGACCCTGCCACATACCTCTTGTGTCTGAGCTGTTGAATTGAGATTCTACTTTGTCTCTATACTGACGCTTAGCTTGTTTGATTGCCTTGCGGAGGGAATAGCTACACTGTTTGTATTCGGTCATGTTACCGGTCACCTTACCCTGATTAAAAGCAGTGGTTCGCACTTTCAGTTTCACACGAATGCTGCCATCAATCCACGGTTTCTGGTTTGGGAATGTTTTAATCATCGCTATGGGAACGACATCTTCAACGGACGTTCTAATGAACTCGCACACCGAATCAGCGTATTCGTCAATGTTGTTGTCTGACGCAATACGAAACATATCCCAGTCCACGTGATGGAAGCGGTCTTGGAGTGTGGAATCAGATTGGTCGGACCAGCGTTGGACAGACCTCAGCGTGGGAGCTTCTTGTTTTAGTTTCTGTCTGTAGGCAGGGATCAACAAAACGGAGTCCTGGTCAGCTTTTCCGAAAGGAGGGCGGGGCAGGGCCTTATATGCGTCGCGGAAGTTAGAATAGCAATGATCCAAGGTTTTGCTAGCCTTGGTTGCGCAATCGATATGCTGATACAATTTAGGGAGTCTTGTTTTCAGATTAGCCTTGTTAAAATCCCCAGCTACAATGAATGCAGCCTCAGGATGTATGGATTTCAGTTTGCAAAGAGTCAAATAAAGTTCGTTCAGAGCCATCGATGTGTCTGCTTGGGGGGGAATATATACGGCTGTGATTATAATCAAAGAGAATTCCCTTGGTAGATAATGCGGTCGACATTTGATTGTGAGGAATTCTAAATCAGGTGAACAGAAGGACTTAAGTTCCTGTATGTTTTTGTGACTACACCACGTCTCGTTAGCCATAAGAGTGACAGTAGCATGAGGAGAGAAGATAGAAGGGACACAGAATGGGTAGATAACAATTACTGAGTGGAGACCAGCATAGTTCAATTATAAACAGGATTAGATGGCAGGGTGTAAGGCTCTCCCGAGAAATGGGGGACATAAATAATACCGTGACAGACAGAAAAGACAGAATAAGAATAAAAGGGGAAGAGAATTTGGTTCACTTAGCTTTAGGATATTAATTTGTGGAAAGACTTTCTGCTCCATTTGTTTTAAAAATATGACAAGTTAACAGGGCAGGCAGGTATTTTATTTTTTATTTTAAGTGTATGTTTAGTAAATTCGCTAGGAAGAGATATGATGATTTTGTTGAAAGTAGTTGTTACCCTAACTAAAAGAGAAAACTTAGTTGGTTTCAGGAACGAAGGTGTCAAAGGCAATTATAGTCAATGAACTAATCACTGATCATAATCTTGATGTGATTGGCCTGACTGAAACATGGCTTAAGCCTGATGAATTTACTGTGTTAAATGAGGCCTCACCTCCTGGCTACACTAGTGACCATATCCCCCGTGCATCCCGCAAAGGCGGAGGTGTTGCTAACATTTACAATAGCAAATTTAAATTTACACAAAAAAAATGACGTTTTCGTCTTTTGAGTTTCTAGTCATGAAATCTATGCAGCCTACTCAATCACTTTTTATAGCTACTGTTTACAGGCCTCCTGGGCCATATACAGCGTTCCTCACTGAGTTCCCTGAATTCCTATCGGACCTTGTAGTCATAGCAGATAATATTCTAATCTTTGGTAACTTTAATATTCACATGGAAAAGTCCACAGACCCACTCCAAAAGGCTGTCGGAGCCATCATCGACTCAGTGGGTTTTGTCCAACATGTCTCTGAACCCACTCACTGTCACAGTCATACGCTGGACCTAGTTTTGTCCCATGGAATAAATGTTGTGGATCTTAATGTTTTTCCTCATAATCCTGGACTATCAGACCACTATTTTATTACGTTTGCAATTGCAACAAATAATCTGCTCAGACCCCAACCAAGGAACATCAAAAGTCGTATTATAAATTCACAGACAACACAAAGATTCCTTGATGTCCTTCCAGATTCCCTCTGTCTACCCAAGGACAGCAGAGGACAAAAATCAGTTAACCACCTAACTGAGGAACTCAATTTAACCTTGCGCAATACCCTAGATGCAGTTGCACCCCTAAAAACTAAAAACATTTCTCATAAGAAACTAGCTCCCTGGTACACAGAAAATACCCGAGCTCTGAAGCAAGCTTCCAGAAAATTGGAACGGAAATGGCGCCACACCAAACTGGAAGTCTTCCGACTAGCTTGGAAAGACAGTACCGAAGAGCCCTTACTGCTGCTCGATCATCCTATTTTTCTAACTTAATTGAGGAAAATAAGAACAATCCGAAATTCCTTTTTGATACTGTCGCAAAGCTAACTAAAAAGCAGCATTCCCCAAGAGAGGATGACTTTCACTTTAGCAGTGATAAATTCATGAACTTCTTTGAGGAAAAGATTATGATTATTAGAAAGCAAATTACGGACTCCTCTTTAAATCTGTGTATTCCTTCAAAGCTCAGTTGTCCTGAGTCTGCACAACTCTCCCAGGACCTAGGATCAAGAGAGACGCTCAAGTGTTTTAGTACTATATCTCTTGACACAATGATGAAAATAATCATGGCCTCTAAACCTTCAAGCTGCATACTGGACCCTATTCCAACTAAACTACTGAAAGAGCTGCTTCCCGTGCTTGGCCCTCCTATGTTGAACATAATAAATGGCTCTCTATCCACCGGATGTGTACCAAACTCACTAAAAGTGGCAGTAATAAAGCCTCTCTTGAAAAAGCCAAACCTTGACCCAGAAAATATAAAAAACTATCGGCCTATATCGACTCTTCCATTCCTCTCAAAAATGTTAGAAAAGGCTGTTGCGCAGCAACTTACTGCCTTCCTGAAGACAAACAATGTATACGAAATGCTTCAGTCTGGTTTTAGACCCCATCATAGCACTGAGACGGCACTTGTGAAGGTGGTAAATTACATTTTAATGGCATCGGACCGAGGCTCTGCATCTGTCCTCGTGCTCCTAGACCTTAGTGCTGCTTTTGATACCATCGATCACCACATTCTTTTGGAGAGATTGGAAACGCAAATTGGTCTACACGGACAAGTTCTGGCCTGGTTTAGATCTTATCTGTCGGAAAGATATCAGTTTGTCTCTGTGAATGGTTTGTCCTCTGACAAATCAACTGTAAATTTCGGTGTTCCTCAAGGTTCCGTTTTAGGACCACTATTGTTTTCACTATATATTTGACCTCTTGGGGATGTTATTCGAAAACATAATGTTAACTTTCACTGCTATGCGGATGACACACAGCTGTACATTTCAATGAAACATGGTGAAGCCCCAAAATTGCCCTTGCTAGAAGCATGTGTTTCAGACATAAGGAAGTGGATGGCTGCAAACTTTCTACTTTTAAACTCGGACAAAACAGAGATGCTTGTTCTAGGTCCCAAGAAACAAAGAGATCTTCTGTTGAATCTGACAATTAATCTTAATGGTTGTACAGTCGTCTCAAATAAAACTGTGAAGGACCTCGGCGTTACTGTGGACCCTGATCTCTCTTTTGACGAACATATCAAGACTGTTTCAAGGACAACTTTTTTAAATCTACGTAACATTGCAAAAATCAGAAACTTTCTGTCCAAAAACTATGCAGAAAATGTATCAATGCTTTTGTTACTTCTAGGTTAGACTACTGCAATGCTCTACTTTCCGGCTACCCGGATAAAGCACTAAATAAACTTCAGTTAGTGCTAAATACGGCTGCTAGAATCCTGACTAGAACCAAAAAATGTGATCATATTACTCCAGTGCTAGCCTCCCTACACTGGCTTCCTGTTAAGGCAATGGCTGATTTCAATGTTTTACTGCTAACCTACAAAGCATTACATGGGCTTACTCCTACCTATCTCTCTGATTTGGTCCTGCCGTACATACCTACACGTACGCTACGGTCACAAAACGCAGGCCTCCTAATTGTCCTTAGAATTTCTAAGCAAACAGCTGGAGGCAGGGCGTTCTCCTATAGATCTCCATTTTTATGGAACGGTCTGCCTACCCATGTCAGAGACGCAAACTCGGTTTCAACCTTTAAGTCTTTACTGAAGACTCATCTCTTCAGTGGGTCATATGATTGAGTGTAGTCTGGCCCAGGAGTGGGAAGGTGAACGGAAAGGCTCTGGAGCAACGAACCGCCCTTGCTATCTCTGCCTGGCCGGTTCCCCTCTTTCCACTGGGATTCTCTGCCTCTAACCCTATTACAGGGGCTGAGTCACTGGCTTACTGGGGCCCTCTCATGCCGTCCCTGGAAGGGGTGCGTCACCTGAGTGGGTTGATTCACTGATGTGGTCATCTTGTCTGGGTTGGCGCCCCCCCTTGGGTTGTGCCATGGCGGAGATCTTTGTGGGCTATACTCAGCCTTGTCTCGGGATGGTAAGTTGGTGGTTGAAGATATCCCTCTAGTGGTGTGGGGGCTGTGCTTTGGCAAAGTAGGTGGGGTTATATCCTTCCTGTTTGGCCCTGTCCGGGGGTGTCCTCGGATGGGGTCACAGTGTCTCCTGACCCCTCCTGTCTCAGCCTCCAGTATTTATGCTGCAGTAGTTTATGTGTCGGGGGGCTAGGGTCAGTTTGTTATATCTGGAGTACTTCTCCTGTCCTATTCGGTGTCCTGTGTGAATCTAAGTGTGCGTTCTCTAATTCTCTCCTTCTCTCTTTCTTTCTCTCTCTCGGAGGACCTGAGCCCTAGGACCATGCCCCAGGACTACCTGACATGATGACTCCTTGCTGTCCCCAGTCCACCTGGCCGTGCTGCTGCTCCAGTTTAAACTGTTCTGCCTTATTATTATTCGACCATGCTGGTAATTTATGAACATTTTAACATCTTGGCCATGTTCTGTTATAATCTCCACCCGACACAGCCAGAAGAGGAATGGCCACCCCACATATGCTCTCTCTAATTCTCTCTTTCTTTCTCTCTCTCGGAGGACCTGAGCCCTAGGACCATACCCCAGGACTACCTGACTGGATGACTCCTTGCTTTCCCCAGTCCACCTGACTGTGCTGCTGCTCCAGTTTCAACTGTTCTGCCTTATTATTATACGACCATGCTGGTCATTTATGAACATTTGAACATCTTGGCCATGTTCTGTTATAATCTCCACCCGGCACAGCCAGAAGAGGACTGGCCACCCCACATAGCCTGGTTCCTCTCTAGGTTTCTTCCTAGGGTTTGGCCCTTCTAGGGAGTTTTTCCTAGCCACCGTGCTTCTACACCTGCATTGCTTGCTGTTTGGGGTTTTAGGCTGGGTTTCTGTACAGCACTTTGAGATATCAGCTGATGTACGAAGGGCTATATAAATAAATTTGATTTGATTTGAGTTAGACACTGAACCATTGCCTGGAAATTATTCTGCACAACGGGCCGAAATAGTAGCATTGACTAGAGCCTGCGAAATAAGAAAGGAGAGAAAGGTTACTATTTACACAGACAACACATATGCATTTAAAACCATACAAAGCAGCACAGATAAATTGAAAAAGTAGATAAGACACTTGACAGAGAATTGTTACAGGATAGCCAAGAACGAACGCCCCAGGGAGAATTGGACATGTGGAAAATTAAAGGGGCGATCCTACAAGATAATGTCAGACATAAGGATAATTTACTAATCTTACCTAAGTCATTGTTTAGATATGCAGCAATATTGACACATGGGCAGAGTCATGTGCCAACAGGGAGAAAGGATTGTAGAGCAGGTTAGGAAACACCAGGTGGTAGAGCAGGTTAGGAAACACCATGTGGTAGAGCAGGTTAGGAAACACTGCAGGTTAGGAAACACCATGTGGTAGAGCAGGTTAGGAAACACTGCAGGTTAGGAAACACCATGTGGTAGAGCAGGTTAGGAAACACCATGTGGTAGAGCAGGTTAGGAAACACCATGTGGTAGAGCAGGTTAGGAAACACCATGTGGTAGAGCAGGTTAGGAAACACCATGTGGTAGAGCAGGTTAGGAAACACTGCAGGTTAGGAAAGACTTAGTGGCCTAGAAGATAACTACTTAAAAAAAACATGTAGAATATCCATTCCAACATTTGGAAATGGACTTCATTGAACTATTCTCGAAGTGAAGGGAAGAAGGGGTGTTTAACAATAATAGGTAAGTATAGCACATGGGTAGAAGCGTTCCGAACTTACTTGGCGGACACGATTATGGTAGCTAAAATATTAGGTCAAGATATTATCCCTAGAGTTGGTTTACTAGGATCTATTTCTTTAAATAATGGATGACATTTTAGCTAATCAGGTAGAACAAATAGAATGCCAGAGTTAGGGACCAGAACAGGACAGGTAGACATAGAAGTTGAAGATATACTAGCAGAACACATGAGAAGACTGTTTGTTAACCAAACCCGTATGTCCAAGATTTTGTGTCCAACAGGTGAATTACAGGAGAAGGTGATTCACTCAATCCAACCAGGAGACTGGGTGTGGATCCAGTCCCTGAGGAGAAAAGACTGGAAGCAGCCCCGTTGGTAAGGCCCATAGCAGGTTCTGTTAAACCACCAGCTTTGCCATTAGAATAGCTGAGAGAGTCACTTGGGTCCACGTTACCCACTGCAAAAGGGTATGTACACATACAAGCACTGCTGCTCACACACAAGAGTTAGGAGAAGAACCGAGTACCAACAGGGTCCAGGGGTCACCTCCTTAACGTTTTTTATTTATTTTTTTATTTCACCTTTATTTAACCAGGTAGGCTAGTTGAGAACAAGTTCTCATTTGCAACTGCGACCTGGCCAAGATAAAGCATAGCAGTGTGAACAGACAACACAGAGTTACACATGGAGTAAACAATTAACAAGTCAATAACACAGTAGAAAAAATGGGCAGTCTATATACAATGTGTGCAAAAGGCATGAGGAGGTAGGCGAATAATACAATTTTGCAGATTAACACTGGAGTGATAAATGATCAGATGGTCATGTACAGGTAGAGATATTGGTGTGCAAAAGAGCAGAAAAGTAAATAAATAAAAAAAACAGTATAAAAACAGTATGGGAATGAGGTAGGTGAAAATGGGTGGGCTATTTACCAATAGACTATGTACAGCTGCAGCGATCGGTTAGCTGCTCGGATAGCTGATGTTTGAAGTTGGTGAGGGAGATAAAAGTCTCCAACTTCAGCGATTTTTGCAGTTCGTTCCAGTCACAGGCAGCAGAGTACTGGAACGAAAGGCGGCCAAATGAGGTGTTGGCTTTAGGGATGATCAGTGAGATACACCTGCTGGAGCGCGTGCTACGGATGGGTGTTGCCATCGTGACCAGTGAACTGAGATAAGGCGGAGCTTTACCTAGCATGGACTTGTAGATGACCTGGAGCCAGTGGGTCTGGCGACGAATATGTAGCGAGGGCCAGCCGACTAGAGCATACAAGTCGCAGTGGTGGGTGGTATAAGGTGCTTTGGTGACAAAACGGATGGCACTGTGATAGACTGCATCCAGTTTGCTGAGTAGAGTGTTGGAAGCCATTTTGTAGATGACATCGCCGAAGTCGAGGATCGGTAGGATAGTCAGTTTTACTAGGGTAAGCTTGGCGGCGTGAGTGAAGGAGGCTTTGTTGCGGAATAGAAAGCCGACTCTTGATTTGATTTTCGATTGGAGATGTTTGATGTGAGTCTGGAAGGAGAGTTTGCAGTCTAGCCAGACACCTAGGTACTTATAGATGTCCACATATTCAAGGTCGGAACCATCCAGGGTGGTGATGCTAGTCGGGCATGCGGGTGCAGGCAGCGATCGGTTGAAAAGCATGCATTTGGTTTTACTCGCGTTTAAGAGCAGTTGGAGGCCACGGAAGGAGTGCTGTATGGCATTGAAGCTCGTTTGGAGGTTAGATAGCACAGTGTCCAATGACGGGCCGAAAGTATATAGAATGGTGTCGTCTGCGTAGAGGTGGATCAGGGAATCGCCCGCAGCAAGAGCAACATCATTGATATACACAGAGAAAAGAGTCGGCCCGAGAATTGAACCCTGTGGCACCCCCATAGAGACTGCCAGAGGACCGGACAGCATGCCCTCCGATTTGACACACTGAACTGTCTGCAAAGTAATTGGTGAACCAGGCAAGGCAGTCATCCGAGAAACCGAGGCTATTGAGTCTGCCGATAAGAATATGGTGATTGACAGAGTCGAAAGCCTTGGCGAGGTCGATGAAGACGGCTGCACAGTACTGTCTTTTATCGATGGCGGTTATGATATCGTTTAGTACCTTGAGCGTGGCTGAGGTGCACCCGTGACCGGCTCGGAAACCAGATTGCACAGCGGAGAAGGTACGGTGGGATTCGAGATGGTCAGTGACCTGTTTGTTGACTTGGCTTTGGAAGACCTTAGATAGGCAGGGCAGGATGGATATAGGTCTATAGCAGTTTGGGTCCAGGGTGTCTCCCCCTTTGAAGAGGGGGATGACTGCGGCAGCTTTCCAATCCTTGGGGATCTCAGACGATATGAAAGAGAGGTTGAACAGGCTGGTAATAGGGGTTGCGACAATGGCGGCGGATAGTTTCAGAAATAGAGGGTCCAGATTGTCAAGCCCAGCTGATTTGTACGGGTCTAGGTTTTGCAGCTCTTTCAGAACATCTGCTATCTGGATTTGGGTAAAGGAGAACCTGGAGAGGCTTGGGCGAGGAGCTGCGGGGGCGGAGCTGTTGGCCGAGGTTGGAGTAGCCAGGCGGAAGGCATGGCCAGCCGTTGAGAAGTGCTTATTGAAGCTTTCGATAATCGTGGATTTATCGGTGGAGACCGTGTTACCTAGCCTCAGTGCAGTGGGCAGCTGGGAGGAGGTGCTCTTGTTCTCCATGGACTTCACAGTGTCCCAGAACTTTTTGGAGTTGGAGCTACAGGATGCAAACTTCTGCCTGAAGAAGCTGGCCTTAGCTTTCCTG
This sequence comes from Oncorhynchus nerka, assembly GCF_034236695.1. Classification (NCBI taxonomy): domain Eukaryota; kingdom Metazoa; phylum Chordata; class Actinopteri; order Salmoniformes; family Salmonidae; genus Oncorhynchus; species Oncorhynchus nerka. The sequence goes on along the minus strand of NC_088417.1, from coordinate 55,196,803 downwards.
ACTGACTGCGTGTATTGGTTCCTGACTTCCCTGAACAGTTGCATATCACGGGGCTATTCGATGCTATTGCAGTCCGCCACAGGATGTTTTTGTGCTGGTCGAGGGCAGTCAGGTCTGGAGTGAACCAAGGGCTGTATCTGTTCTTGGTTCTGCATTTTTGAACGGAGCATGCTTATCTAAAATGGCGAGGAAGTTACTTTTAAAGAATGACCAGGCATCCTCAACTGACGGGATGAGGTCAATGTCCTTCCAGGATACCCGGGCCAGGTCGATTAGAAAGGCCTGCTCACAGAAGTGTTTTAGGGAGCGTTTGACAGTGATGAGGGGTGGTCGTTTGACTGCGGCTCCGTGGCGGATACAGGCAATGAGGCAGTGATCGCTGAGATCCTGGTTGAAGACAGCGGAGGTGTATTTGGAGGGCCAGTTGGTCAGGATGACGTCTATGAGGGTGCCCTTGTTTACAGAGTTAGGGTTGTACCTGGTGGGTTCCTTGATGATTTGAGTGAGATTGAGGGCATCTAGCTTACATTGTAGGACTGCCGGGGTGTTAAGCATATGAAGCTAGATGGGGGGCGATCAATTCACAAATGGTGTCCAGGGCACAGCTGGGAGCTGAGGGTGGTCGGTAGCAGGCGGCAACAGTGAGAGACTTATTTCTGGAGAGGGTAATCTTTGGCGTTGTCGCAGCGGAAAAGCCTGTTGAAACCCCCTCGGACGATTATGTCGGCGGACCAGTCGTGATGGATCGGCGGGGCTCCGTGTCGGCAGTAGAGGGTCCAGGCCAATTGGCAAAATAGGTATTGTTGGACCTCTTCGGCTAGTCGGGAGATGGGCTTAGCTCGAGGCTAGCTCCAGGCTAACTGGTGCTTGCTCTGGGACAGAGACGTTAGCCAGGAGTAGCCACTCGGATTGCAGCTAGCTAGTTGCGATGATCCGGTGTAAAGGTTCAGAGCTTGCGGTAGGAATCCGGAGATGTGGTAGAGAAAAAGCAGTCTGATATGCTTTGGGTAGATGTCGCGCTGGTGTCCTAGTTAGCGTTGAAGACCGCTAGCAGTGGCTAGCTACTAGCTAGTAGCTAGTTAGCTGGCTAGCTTCTGATGAGGGTTCCGATTCTAAAGTATAGAAAAAGCAGATCCGTACCACATTGGGTGATGCGGGTTGCAGGAGAGTATATTCAGCCTGTAGTTGGAAAGTGAGATTAAAATATGTACGAAATATATACAGAAAAAAACGAGGAAAAAACTATATTTACACTATACAGGACAAGACAAAACACACGTCCGACTGCTACGCCATCTTGGAGATGCAACGTAGATTCCCTATCCCGACCTTTCATCACTGTGTGTGCTCCTAGAGGCGTGAGTAAGGGGTGGTACCTAGCAGATCGACTAAGGGCAGGATAGGGTTGGCGGTTTTTGGGAAGACTAGGAACTCTGAGCTGCATCATAGTCTTGGTAACCTTTCTGATACATCCAGATCCACCACCTTCCGGTACTAATTATATGACGCCGTTGTCATTGATAAGAAGTAAAAGATAAACTATATAATACACTGATGAGTGACTTACAGAATAAGGAGTCAAAGAAGATCAAGAAGGTAAACATTAAACAATTCCCTAGGAAAGCAAATAACTTTACAGGGATTGGGTTGGCCAGATTGAAGTACTCGGCCAACCCACCTCGGTTCACTTTAACTCCTGATGAGTACCAGTGTTATAGATACAAGAATGGCACCGAAATTTTAATGGCTGAAAGTTAATCGTTAATGTGACTGACTTAGGTTTGGAAGTACAGGAGAAAATTCTTAACTTCTCTGAACAATTATCCGCCACCTCCCTCATGACCTGGTAAAATAGACTGACTCTCGATATGTTATTGGCAGAAAAGAGCGGGGTATGTAGAATGATTGGGGTTCATTGCTGTACGTTTATTTTTTAATAACACAGCTCCAGACGGATCAGTGATCAAGGCCCTGGCAAGTTTGACCACATTAGCTCATGAGTTAGCAGAGAACTCTGGGGTGGATACTTCCCTGACAGGGTGGTTCGATAGCATGTTTGGGAAATGGAAAAATATCGTAAGTGCTGTATTGTGGGCTGCTATCACCTGTATGAGTGTGTTGGTGTTGTGTGGATGCTGTTTGGTCCCATGTGTGAGAGGTTTAACCCTTTCACACGTACCATCACACGGGTGTGATCGTTCTACAGTGGTCCCTGAAGCGTATGATCACACCCGTGTGTTTAGAACACTCATTTAGAATGCTCGTTTAGAACGGCAGTTTCGAATGACGCAACAATCAGCGTTTGAGCTGGCCACACTTTTTTCAGAAACTATTTACACAAACACAGTCCTTACAAAGTTATGTCCAGAATGTCAGCAGTTTATTTTTGGATGGATTGTTCAGATATTCACAGAAGATATAGCATAACACAATCATCCTAACCGGAAAAATGTAGGCTACATTTGTCCTAGCACTGAGGAAAGATTGACCCAACACAAGCAGTCATATTTTCTAACTCTCGGCTGACGTAAACTACAATATGAATTAGCTAATAGCAATTACTGTATATAATTAATCACATCACGGGTGAGTGAGCTCACCATTGATCGAAATAACTAGGTAAAACACTTTATAGAAATCGAAAGTAATCCGACATTAGTTTCAGCGCGCAGCCATGCATTTTTTCCTCACAGAAACCGAAGATAATAAGAGAAGACGAGATGAGTTTGGTCTGTTTGTAGTATGCATGTTGAAGGGGTGTGTCATCTACCGTCGTTCACATTCCACCATGAATTTCCGGAAGTCCTCAAAAAATTAGTGAACTCTTACTCACCTCATTTTGTTATAACATCTTTGGTCAAACAGACGTGAATCCCAGAATGCATTGTATGTCAACAAACATGGATACACAGCTGGAATTAGCTTAGCTCATCATAATCAGTACAACCTTACATACATACGTACATACATACGTACAGCCCAGTCAAAACTGTTCGCTGCTCTGGCCCCCCAATGGTGGAACAAACTCCCTCACGACGCCAGGACAGCGGAGTCAATCACCACCTTCCGGAGACACCTGAAACCCCACCTCTTTCAGGAATACCTAGGATAGGATAAAGTAATCCTTCTCACCCCCCCCTTAAAAGATTTAGATGCACTATTGTAAAGTAGCTGTTCCACTGGATGTCTTAAGGTGAACGCACCAATTTGTAAGTCGCTCTGGATAAGAGCGTCTGCTAAATGACTTAAATGTAAATGTAAATCTTCAAAAAGGTATTTTACACACATAATATGTGCCCATTACAATCTGTGCAAGAAACGGAATGCATGATTTGTCACCTAGAATTGAAAACATGTGAATAAAATCGTAAATACACAAATAATTACCACACAAAACATTTTCTGATAGTCAACCACGTAACCTCCCACTCTGCGCCATTCAGTGTTGTTGCAGCCATGATACTATGCCTTAGAGATGGGGGTGGAAATGCAGTTGTTGTTCAGTCACTGCATGGATATTAAATATGGGTTATGTATATTCAGTTTTTTGTCCTCTAGTAAAACAAGTTGTTGAACCAACTACCAGTACTGCAATAAAATAGATTAATATTACATATTGGCATATGTGTTTTCTTGCTGTGTTTTCATCCAGTACAACTGTTAAGGAGTGTACGTTAGCATACAAAAGCTGTCCTCATTCTTCAGCTCCAAAGATGTCCAGCTCCAGTTATGATATTGACAAATAATGTTTCTGGTTTCTGAAAGTACAGAATAAAGAGGAATTATTCATTAGAATACAATATAAGTATATAGCAATAAAACAATACTACAAAGAAGTAACATAATAAACACTGCTATAAAAAAAATAGTTTATTGCATTGACAAAATCACAGATTTGAGTTATAACAGTAAGAAATTAACTTTTGAGCTCCACAAGGGGGCAAGGCAGGGCAGAACAGAGCTATGCTGAATAGACCAAATAAACAAACCATGGTCATATCTTTTATTTATTTAACTAGGCAAGTAATTTAAGAACAAATTAGTATTTACAATGATGGCCTACACCGGCCAAACTCGGACAACGCTGGGCCAATTGTGCGCTGCAATATGGGACGCCCAATCACAGCCAGTTGTGATACAGCCTGGATTTGAACCAGGGTGTCTGTAGTGCCATAGACCGCTGCGCCACTTGGAAGTCATAAGGCCAGGGTAGCTTCAAAATACAACACAAGCTAATAGTTTTCTGACGCAACTAGCATCGTTTTACAGAGCTAATAGAATAATGTAGCTAGGTAAGCATGATTGACAATAACACCATAAAGGTTATAACATGTGTAACGTTACCTCACGTGTCCGCAGTTATAAGGAATATATTATGATCTACAGCTACAGCAGAAACGGCATACGGAAACTATTATTATAACTATTATAACGTAATAAGGCACTTACTTTGATGGAAACGCAGCCTGGATTTGAACCAGGGAGTCTGTAGTGACGCCTCTAGTACTGATGTGCTGTGCCTTTGACCGCTGCACCACTTGAGAGTCATAAGGCCATGGTAGCTTCAAAATGCAACACAAGATAATACTTCTCTGACGCATTTAGCATTGTTTTACAGAGCTAATAGAAGAATGTGGCTACGTAAGCACGATTGACTATAACACCATAAAGGTTATAAAATGAGTAACGTTACCTCACGTGTCCGCGGTGATAAAGAATATACACAAATATATTATGCTCCATACATACAGTACGCTACAATAGAAATGTGGAATAGAAAATGTGAACACGTGTGCAGATCCTGTTCTGACGGGAGATGAGCAAATGTCTGCAGACGTGAACTGCACAAACAATTGGGTAGTGCTTGGGGAATTTTGTCCGTGTCAGAAATGTCCCAAAAATGTAATTATCCGCAAAAGTAAAAATGACTATTTTTATGTGAATGAATGAGGAGGCGTAACACACCTAAATTCAAACTGTTTTTAGAAAATAAAAACTTGTTTGAAAATCATTTGAAATTGAAGTTAAAACAACCTATAAATATAAACAGGCTGCGTGCTTTAGTTTGAGGGCAGCGCGGATAAAATGTACTGTTACGTATCAATCACATTCTGGAATGGAGAGAACATTCTAACATCACGTGCATAAAAAAACTCACGCTGGGGCGACCGTTAGAGATATTTGGAACTCACGCATGAAAGGGTTAATCACCAGAACTCTAGAGAGATCGATGACGCAACAGATGGTGAGATATGGACCGATTCCGAGCTCCGACCAGTGGGATGACAAATACAGGCGTCCAGGTCTAGGAGATGGCTCCGTTTCTTTTAACCACGAGGAGCCAATGTTAGATGAGACTATCTTCAATGTTTAGACAGACTGTTCCTTTAATGAAGATTATAATACAAATCCTAAAAAGAAGAGTTATAATTGGATATAGGCCTAGAGCAGTCGATGATAAGAATCTGTTGTAAATACATGTATTCGTTTTGTTTGATTTTGTGTAACATTTTTTATTCCATATGACGGTGGATGTATCAGTGTGTATTATTTAGTCATTAAGGGTGGATTGATAAGGGAATTAATATGCTTAAAGGTAATGATTAATATTCAGCAAAGAACAACAGAAAACACTTATTTTTACAGGGAAATCATAATTAGTAAATAGGACACACCTGACTGTCATTAATGTCTCTAGGACAGTCTCTGCCGCCCTCTGGTGACAGGTGGAACCATGACAGGTTTACAAATGCTGTTTTGAAATGCTGAAGAAAATTGTACCTATACACTGAAGAAAGTCTGTGTACGCTATCCCTGATGCAGTAAAAAAAAAAAAAATTGAGGTGAGCTTTATGCGACATATTTGTATTGCGAACCCATTACACTTCTTTGTTTGTCTAATTAATAACTTCACCATGCTCAAAGGGATATTCATTGTCTGCTTTTTTTATTCTTACCCATATAGGAATATTTGACTTTCTTTGCGAGGCATTGGAAAATATGCCTGGTCTTTGTGGTTGAATCTGTGTTTGAAATTTACTGCTGGACTGAGGGACCTTACAGATAATTGTATATGCGGGGTACAGAGATGAGGTAGTCATTCAAAAATCATGTTAAATACTATTATTGCACACCAAGTGAATCCATGCAACGTATTATGTGACTTGTTAAGCAAATGTTTACTACTGAGCTTATTTAGCCTTGCCATAACAAAATGCAAGAGTTGAATAGCTATTGACTCAAGACATTTTAGCTTTTCATTTTAAATTGATTTACAAAAATGTCGAAAAACATCATTCCACTTTGACATTATGGGTTATTGTGTGTAGGCCAGTGATCCAAAAATCTAAATGTAATCCATTTTAAATTCAGGCTGTAACACAACAAAATGTGGAATAGTCAAGGGGTGTGAATACTTTTTGAAGGCACTGTATGTTAATATACAGTATGTTAATTGCATGCAAATAAAGGTTGCTTCTCTACCACACCCATAACAGAAGCACAATCATGGCCTCGGTTATGTAGGTGGAGGACTTCTGTGAGAGGTCGCTGTCACGCCTGAATTCGACCCTACGATGAAGTCTGCTGCAGTGTTGAGCAGTTGTATAAAATCGATCGGTATGTCAAGCAAAGCTCTTAAATCTTAACCATGCCAGCCCGCTATCAATTTCTATTCAGTTCAACTCTCCATAAATTCGCCGTCTGAACTGTGTATTAGACAGGTAAATTGCTGAACCTGGTGCAAGGGGTGGAAGATGCCAGAGAGACAGTTTTTACAAGCTGAAATTGCTAACTGAAGTGTTTCACAATAGCCCCGCCCTAGCACGAAACTAGCAGAAAATTGACATGTTTATGACACAAACTTAGAGGCGAAACTACGGCAGTACCTGGCTGGGCAGGGTGCCTGCTAGATTGATCAAGATGGCACCGACAGACAGCTCTACTTATGGCTCCACAAGCATTTCTTTACACCAGCAATAACATCTGCTAAATATGTGTGTGACCAATAAAACTACACATTTTATTTTATCTGATTGAACATTGACCACCCTGGCTTAAAATAAAATAAAAAATTAATTAAATTATTTTCATTTGTTTTTGTATTGTCTCCTGACTAATCAGAAATGTAGTTGCTGGGATCTAATTGGTTATATCACAATCATATGGTAACACCCCCCTTTTTGAATATGTTGGTAACCCGTTATACTGTATAAAAGTAACACAACTCCCCCCCCCCCCCCTCCCATTTGAATTGATGAAATTGCTTGGTCAAAGGTTGACATGCAGAGCCACCATTACCATGTGACACTAGCTATGTTTCTATTAACTTCTCCAGTGATATATTTTGTAGACGTTTTGAAAGTTTGCATTGAAAATAGATATATATCCACAATATCGACAATATCCTACTGCGGTGTGTTTTCATTTGAGTGATTAGGCCCAAGAAGCCAGTGTTCGGAGGATATATTGGCACAGCTGTTAGTTAGTCAAGGGCCAGAAAACCGTGCCAATATATCCTCCAAACACTGGATTCGAGGGCATTATCATTTCAATGGAGACGCACTGCATTTTCTATGCAAACTTTCTATACACGTACAAAATAAATCCCTGGACACGTTAATGGAAACTGGTGGCTCTGCATGTCAACCTTTGACCAACCTATTTCATCAATTCAAATGGGGGGGGGGGGGGGGGGGTAGTGTTACTTTTGTACAACGGGTTACCAACGTATTCAAATGATGATTGACATATTTTAATTAAAATGTTATTTCATCCTTCCACAAAATAATGTCCCAACACAAATCTAGGGTTGCTACCCAAGCCAGCTGATCGTTCATTCTATTGATAAGGTTGCCAGAGATGCGATCCAGTCATGAAGTCTTTTTGTTCTATATCTGAGGACACAACCTAGAAGTTTGTTCTAAATATTCCGTTGCCAAATCAAATCAAATCAAATCAAATTTTATTTGTCACATACACATGGTTAGCAGATGTTAATGCGAGTGTAGCGAAATGCTTGTGCTTCTAGTTCCGACAATGCAGTGATAACCAACAAGTAATCTAACTAACAATTCCAAAACTACTGTCTTATACACAGTGTAAGGGGATAAGGAATATGTACATAAGGATATATGAATGAGTGATGGTACAGAGCAGCATACAGTAGATGGTATCGAGTACAGTATATACATATGAGATGAGTATGTAGACAAAGTAAACAAAGTGGCATAGTTAAAGTGGCTAGTGACATAAGAATGCAGTCGATGATCTAGAGTACAGTATATACATATGCATATGAGATGAATAATGTAGGGTAAGTAACATTATACAAGGTAGCATTGTTTAAAGTGGCTAGTGATATATTTACATAATTTCCCATTATTAAAGTGGCTGGAGTTGGGTCAGTGTCAATGACAGTGTGTTGGCAGCAGCCACTCAATGTTAGTGGTGGCTGTTTAACAGTCTGATGGCCTTGAGATAGAAGCTGTTTTTCAGTCTCTCGGTCCCAGCTTTGATGCACCTGTACTGACCTCGCCTTCTGGATGATAGCGGGGTGAACAGGCAGTGGTTCGGGTGGTTGATGTCCTTGATGATCTTTATGGCCTTCCTGTAACATCGGGTGGTGTAGGTGTCCTGGAGGGCAGGTAGTTTGCCCCCGGTGATGCGTTGTGCAGACCTCACTACCCTCTGGAGAGCCTTACGGTTGAGGGCGGAGCAGTTGCCGTACCAGGCGGTGATACAGCCCGCCAGGATGCTCTCGATTGTGCATCTGTAGAAGTTTGTGAGTGCTTTTGGTGACAAGCCGAATTTCTTCAGCCTCCTGAGGTTGAAGAGGCGCTGCTGCGCCTTCTTCACGACGCTGTCAGTGTGAGTGGACCAATTCAGTTTGTCTGTGATGTGTATGCCGAGGAACTTAAAACTTGCTATCCTCTCCACTACTGATCCATCGATGTGGATAGGGGGGTGTTCCCTCTGCTGTTTCCTGAAGTCCACAATCATCTCCTTAGTTTTGTTGACGTTGAGTGTGAGGTTATTTTCCTGACACCACACTCCGAGGGCCCTCACCTCCTCCCTGTAGGCCGTCTCGTCGTTGTTGGTAATCAAGCCTACCACTGTTGTGTCGTCCGCAAACTTGATGATTGAGTTGGAGGCGTGCATGGCCACGCAGTCGTGGGTGAACAGGGAGTACAGGAGAGGGCTCAGAACGCACCCTTGTGGGGCCCCCGTGTTGAGGATCAGCGGGGAGGAGATGTTGTTGCCTACCCTCACCACCTGGGGGCGGCCCGTCAGGAAGTCCAGAACCCAGTTGCACAGGGAGGGGTCGAGACCCAGGGTCTCGAGCTTGATGACGAGCTTGGAGGGTACTATGGTGTTGAATGCCGAGCTGTAGTCGATGAACAGCATTCTCACATAGGTATTCCTCTGCCATGCTGGCTGGCAATGTTCTTATCCCTTGCTTGCTAGCTAGCCAACTATGTCTAACACAGTCACATCAAACAGTGCAGCCAGAATAACAGCAAAGTAGCTGCATTTTGAGAATGGCGCTGCAATGTATAGAAGCTGTTTTACAGGCTCCTAACCAATTTTACTATACAGTGCCTTGCGAAAGTATTCGGCCCCCTTGAACTTTGCGACCTTTTGCCACGTTTCAGGCTTCAAACATAAAGATATAAAACTGTATTTTTTTTGTGAAGAATCAACAACAAGTGGGACACAATCATGAAGTGGAACGACATTTATTGGATATTTCAAACTTTTTTAACAAATCAAAAACTGAAAAATTGGGCGTGCAAAATTATTCAGCCCCCTTAAGTTAATACTTTGTAGCACCACCTTTTGCTGCGATTACAGCTGTAAGTCGCTTGGGGTATGTCTATCAGTTTTGCACATCGAGAGACTGAATTTTTTTTCCCATTCCTCCTTGCAAAACAGCTCGAGCTCAGTGAGGTTGGATGGAGAGCATTTGTGAACAGCAGTTTTCAGTTCTTTCCACAGATTCTCGATTGGATTCAGGTCTGGACTTTGACTTGGCCATTCTAACACCTGGATATGTTTATTTTTGAACCATTCCATTGTAGATTTTGCTTTATGTTTTGGATCATTGTCTTGTTGGAAGACAAATCTCCGTCCCAGTCTCAGGTCTTTTGCAGACTCCATCAGGTTTTCTTCCAGAATGGTCCTGTATTTGGCTCCATCCATCTTCCCATCAATTTTAACCATCTTCCCTGTCCCTGCTGAAGAAAAGCAGGCCCAAACCATGATGCTGCCACCACCATGTTTGACAGTGGGGATGGTGTGTTCAGGGTGATGAGCTGTGTTGCTTTTACGCCAAACATAACGTTTTGCATTGTTGCCAAAAAGTTCCATTTTGGTTTCATCTGACCAGAGCACCTTCTTCCACATGTTTGGTGTGTCTCCCATGTGGCTTGTGGCAAACTTTAAACTACACTTTTTATGGATATCTTTAAGAAATGGCTTTCTTCTTGCCACTCTTCCATAAAGGCCAGATTTGATCTGCATCTCTGATCAGTCTTCTCCTTGTATGAGCTGAAAGTTTAGAGGGACGGCCAGGTCTTGGTAGATTTGCAGTGGTCTGATACTCCTTCCATTTCAATATTATCGCTTGCACAGTGCTCCTTGGGATGTTTAAAGCTTGGGAAATCTTTTTGTATCCAAATCCGGCTTTAAACTTCTTCACAACAGTATCTCGGACCTGCCTGGTGTGTTCCTTGTTCTTCATGATGCTCTCTGCGCTTTTAACGGACCTCTGAGACTATCACAGTGCAGGTGCATTTATACGGAGACTTGATTACACACAGGTGGATTGTATTTATCATCATTAGTCATTTAGGTCAACATTGGATCATTCAGAGATCCTCACTGAACTTCTGGAGAGAGTTTGCTGCACTGAAAGTAAAGGGGCTGAATAATTTTGCACGCCCAATTTTTCAGTTTTTGATTTGTTAAAAAAGTTTGAAATATCCAATAAATGTCGTTCCACTTCATGATTGTGTCCCACTTGTTGTTGATTCTTCACAAAAAAATACAGTTTTATATCTTTATGTTTGAAGCCTGAAATGTGGCAAAAGGTCGCAAAGTTCAAGGGGGCCGAATACTTTCGCAAGGCACTGTATATACACTACCGTTCAAAAGATTGGGGTCACTTAGAAATATCCTTGTTTTTGAAAGAAGGGCGAGGGGCCTTCAGTATCTTGTGGAGTGTGAGGGGTACAGTCCAGATGAAAGGTGCTGGGTTCCGGTCGAGGACGTGTTGGACCCTTCAATGCTGCAGGAGTTCCACCGTCTTCGTCCGGATCGCCCCGCGCTTCGCCCTCCTGGTCGTCCCCGAGGCCGGTGTCGGTGCGCTGCTGGAGCCGCATCAAGGGGGGGTACTGTCACAACTTCCGCAGAAGTTTTTATTATTAAACTGTGCCGTTGTAACACAGTTTTTGCTCTCCTGCGCCTGACTTCTCTGCCGACAGTACACACCCCTTACACTAATCCAAGTTTATAATTTTAAAAGGCTAATTGATCATTGGAAAACCCTTTTGCAATTATGTTAGTACAGCTGAAAAGTGTTGTGCCTATTAAAGAAGCAATAAAACTGGCCTTCTTTAGACTAGTTGAGTATCTGGAGCGTTAGCATCTGTGGGTTCGATTACAGGCTCAAAATGAAACTCGTCAGTCTATTCTTGTTCTGAGAAATGGAGGCTTTCCATGCGAGAAATTGTCAAGAAACTGAAGATCTCGTACTACGCTGTGTACTACTCCCTTCACAGAACAGCGCAAATTGGCTCTAACCAGAATAGAAAGACGAGTGGGAGGCCCCAGTGCACAACTGAGCAAGAGGACAAGTACATTTGACAAGTCTAGTTTGATAAACAGACGCCTCACAAGTCCTAATAATAACAACCGCAAAACACCAGTCTCAACGTCAACAGTCAAGAGGCGATTCCGGGATGCTGGCCTTCTAGGCAGAGTTCCTCTGTCTAGTGTCTATGTTTTTTTGACGATCTTAATCTTTTCTTTTTATTGGCCAATATGAGATATGGCTTTTTCTTTGCATCTCTGCCTAGAAGGCCAGAATCCCGGAGTCGCCTCTTCCCTGTTGATGTTGAGACTGGTGTTTTGCTTAGAAGCAAAATCTCAAACAGGAAGTACCATTGACGCGCTCAACACAAAAGTGATATGTTGAAGCAGTTGCTAAGCTACAGGACTGTTTCGCTAGCACAGACTGGAATATGTTCCATTATTCATCTGATGGCATCAAGGAGTTTACCACATCAGTCACTGACTTCATTAATAGGTGCATCGATGATGTCTTCCCCACAGTGACCTTACGTACATATCCCATGGATCCCATGGATTACAGGCAACATCTGTACTGAGCTAAAGGCTAGAGCTGCCACTTTCGAGGAGTGGAACGCTAATCCGGACCGCAAAAACAGCTACCTGGATATATGCCTCACCCACTAGTAACTTATGCTGATTCACTAAGATCTGCCCACTATAGTGTTGTGCTGTCTGAACTTGATGTTGAAGCCCAATACTATACACTTTGTCATCACCACACACACACACGGACACATCTGATTCCAAATGTAGATGTTATGTTCAATGGACGCACAACATTTCAAGATAGAAAACCAGCATGTGAGAGCCATGGAGATGGTCAATAACTTAAAATTCCTTGGGGTACACATCTCAGAGAAGCTGAAATGGTCTAATCACAAGGACACCATAGTGAAGAAGGGATGACAGTGACTCCTCAACCTCAGGATGGTGAAGAAATTTGGCCTGTCCCCAAGGGCACTCACAGAACTCTGGAGCTCTGTCAGAATGACCATCGGGTTCCTGGTCACCTCCTTGACCAAGGCCCTTCTCCCCCGATTGCTCAGTTTGGCCAGGCGGCCTGCTCTAGGAAGAGTCTTGGTGGTTCCAAACTTCTTCCATTTAAGAATGAAGGAGGCCACTGTGTTCTTGGGGACAATTCAATACTATAGAAATTTCCACAGATCTGTGCCTCGACACAATCCTGTCTCGGAGCTCTATGGTCAATTCCTTTGACCTAATGGCTTGGTTTTTGCTCTGACATGCACTGTCAACTGTGGGACAGGTGTGTGCCTTTCCAAATAATGTCCAATCAATTGAATTTATCACAGGTGACTCCAATCAAGTTGTATAGCAAAGGGTCTGAATACTTATGTAAATAAGGTATTTCTGTTTTACTTTATTTTATCCATTTTAGAATAAGGCTGTAATATAATAAAATTAGGAAAAAGTCAAGGGGTCTGAATATTTTCCGAATGCACTTTTGTTCAGTGTAGTTGCCTACACCTGTTTTAGACAAACCCCAACTGTTGCAAACCAAATGCTATTCTATAGATGGGTTGGCTGTAAATGTTACGAAAATTATGTGCAAGCATCGACTTGGCCAGAAGGTGTGCATTGTTATGATTCTGGTCAGATAGCTGGCAACAATGACAAGAAGCTGCCTTGTGGGGAATCGTAGGTGGCTCGTTTCGACAGTTGTAGCTTCTTATTAATACCATGTCTTGTTTTGAGGTGTTTTGACTGATGTCATGTCTATGCTATTATGGTTCAAATTCGCTAGCCAGCTCACTAACAACTGTAATGATGTATTTGAGAGACAACATGTGCTCTTTTTGCAAATGTATTTATGTTTTCAATAAACATTTGGAGACTAATTATAGTTCACATGTTGTCCATAGTCTAAGCCAACCCCATAGTTGTGTACACTTCAGTTTTGTTGCTAAATAACCAACCAGTCTATTAGCATGGGGAAATATTGTCTAGACATTTTTTTCCAGGGGGGATTAAGTTCATAAATTGACAGGCTGGGTTGTGGGACAGTGGATGCGCATTGATACATCTAATGGAACTGTTAACGAGCATTACCTGGAGAATGTGGGGATTGTGGCACTATAACTCCCTGCTATCAACCAATTAGCATCCAGGATCCAAACAACCCATTTTATAATTAACTATATATATATTTTATTTAACCCCTTTTTCTCCCCAATTTCGTGGTATCCAATTGTTAGTAGCTACTATCTTGTCTCATCGCTACAACTCACATACGGGCTCGGGAGAGACGAAGGTTGAAAGTCATGCGTCCTCCGATACACAACCCAACCAAGTCGCACTGCTTCTTAACACAGCGCGCATCCAACCCGGAAGCCAGCTGCACCAATGTGTCGTAGGAAACACCGTGCACCTGACAACCTTGGTTAGCGTGCACTGTGCCCAGCCCGCCACAGGACTCGCTGGTGCGCAATGAGACAAGGATATCCCTACCGGCCAAACCCTCCCTAACCCGGACGACGCTAGGCCAATTGTGCATTGCCCCACGGACCTCCCGGTCGCGGCCGGTTACGACAGAGCCTGGGCGCGAACCCAGAGTCTCTGGTTTAGGGGAGGGTTTGGTCTGGGTTGACCGTCATTGTAAAATAATATTTTTTTCTTAACTGACTTGCCTAGTTAAATAAAGGTTAAATACAATTTTAAAAGTGTTTCCATTACCCATTTAGGCAAAAAAAGCTGGTATGCCTTTCCACCTAGGCATTTAGAATTAAAAATTCTGAACTCCTGAACTCATTGGATCTAATTATTTTGATTCCATGCAATTCATTCTTTGAGGACTGCAACCATAGAAACATAATTTATTTATGCCTATTAAATAAGCCTTTGTCAACTTCTCGCCTAGTTATTTTGCTCACAGCTCACTGTCAATTGCTCACTATCGCCCTATGTTTACATATTAGGTTATGGATTTCTTACAGAAACTGGGGCCGTGACATCCCATTAAGCGTTTACCGATGGCGACGTCTTTTGGACATCTTTTTTTTGGTGCTGTCCAGACCAGCTGTCTTTTTTTGGTGCAGTCTGGACTGGCCTTGGTTTCAACGTCCAAGGACGTAGATTTTTGATTCGGTCCGGACTAACTCTAAAATGCACTTATATTTCAACGTCCGCAAAATACATATTTTTGACATGTGGGAAAGGCACCTATGATTCAGCACCTAAAATGCATAGGATGTCCATGTCTGGGAAAATATGCCTAAAATGGGTCATTTTGTTTACTGGGAAACGTAATTTATTATAAAAAAGTTTCCAAAATTTGACAAACGAAAAATCCACCCATGTAAAACAAAGAAATATGTTGTTGATCTTTCAAAAATGTATCCTATATCTGCCATTTCCATTATATTTGTTCTTTTTTTAATACATTGCTTTTGTGGAATAAACCTGGGTCAGTGGTAACCTGCATATTGTTATATTTCCTTCCTCAAACATTTTAGAATTGATGTTATTTTGATTTTATTCAATAAATGCACAGTTCAAACTCAATTTCAGGGACTCAATTTTGCTATTTAAATATAGGCCTACAGTTCAGTGGGTCAGACTATTTTGACACCGTGCCAGTACATTGATTAGGACAGCTCTGGAATATTCTCTTGCTATTTCCGGGATTATATCATCCTCAACCGACCTTCGTCTTTTTTCAAGTGATTTATGCAACACACGAGCTAGATTTCAACCAATCAATGCGTTGAGGGGTATATATTTTTTTACAACTGATCCTAGTGCTGGTTGATTCCTTACATGTGGCCATATAACGCATTCCGCATTGAACAAAAGTGGTTAAATTCTGATTGTAGATCATTTTGACTGCTAGAACGTACTAGAAGTGCAGAATTTTACAGACAGGTGAGAGAGGAGTTCTTGGAAGCTGATTGGTTCACAAGTTATCCGGAAAATACATGAACGCTTTCGCCGGCATCTTCTTTTCTCATTCATCGGGTAGCGGAGACTGAACAGTTTTCATACAGAATTGCCTACATCACATCCAGGTAATACAAGGAAACATATTTTAATCTGTTATAGCCTACGTCATTGCCAGTTATAGGCATATGTAACGTGATGTATTTTTCCTACAATTGTTTATATAATTCGCATCGGTATCAGTGTGTCCTTATTAGATGTAATATACCTATTTGTCGATTAAGATCATTTATGTTAATATTGTTATGTTCACTGTAGGTCTATTCAACAATTCTACGAGACGACAGCCTTTGATGCCAGATTAGTCTGTAGAAAATGTTATAGCCTACCAGTGAAATGGCCGCAATTTTAATGCGCTTGGCTGCGGAGCCAGCTGTACTGCAGCACTCAGCGTTGTCCTTCAGGAGCCGGGTTGGGGAGGGTGTAAAGCACGTGCCTCCCCCTTCCCAGATGGTCAGGGATCATCCTAGATTAATCGCGTTGACGAACTATGCCAACCTGGGTGAAAGGGGAATGATGCCAAGGCAAGACATTCCAAATAACAGATAATAATATTAGGCTGAATGTTGTTGTGTTCACTGGTATTGTGAAGTTTTTCTATTAAATGGAGAATTGTACGTGCGCCATTAGTCTTTACCTACGGGCTTGTACGCCATTGGATATTACTCTTCCAACTGCCATCACAATTATATGAACCTCATGCTACATGGCGAATTCCTCCATGGAACTGCAGTAGCGGAGCTCTCGCAAACCTTTCTCTCCATAGGGTTTTCGGCGCCAGCTGCTGGCCACTTGTGAAGTACAATGCCGATGCTGTGTTTTAACGTTTAGGAAAGTCAATCATCGCTTGCTAAAGTTTTTTTGAAACGGCTGGTCCTTCTTTAATATCAGCAAAAAATAATATATCCTCCAGCAGACGAACTACACTTCCGCTACACTTCCTCCTAGTTACCCATATACACAGGTGTTTGAGCATGCTAGATGGTTAAATAGCTGTGTGTCGTCTTGTCTTCCGTAAACAATCGCTGTATCATGGAGATATGGCTGTGTGGGAACACAGCCTATGAAGTTGTAGTAATTACAAAAACAATATTGAAGTCATTTGTTTTATGAAAATGATTGCTGATATGAAATATATTTTCCGCAATTGACGCATGTTCATGTTTAGAGCAAGCGTCAGGACTCTTAACAAAAGTCCTCCAGGTTGAAGATGCCTTCATCAATAGGCACTAACGGTAGTTAGTATCTATGAATAGGCTAACGGTTGCCTAGCCTTTACAATGGTCCGTTGGGAATCCCAAACCACCCCCTCGCTCGGAAGGTGTGGCTGATGAAACTGAGGGTGACTTCCAACGAGTGGCGATTGGATCAAGAAACCCATCAAATTTGGGACACAATCCTGACTTGAATGATGCAGTTAATGTTCCACTTTTCAATAATAAAACCAGCATGAAATTCAAATGAACAAATCCCCCCTGTCATTTTACAAGCTATAAACTTCAGTAACATTTAATTTGGGAAGTATTTAATCTAGATAAATCAGTTAATTACAAATCCTTTTTTACAATGACGACCTACCCGGCCATACCCGAACGACGCTGGGCCAATTGTGCACCGCCCTATGGGACTCCCAATCACGGCTGGATGTGATGCAGCCTGGATTCAAACCAGGTACTGCAGTGATACTTCTTGCACTGAGATGCAGTGTCTTAGACCACTGCGCCACTCGGGAGCATCATTCATCAGTTACATGTGTCATGTCTCGAAATCAGACATGAACAAATGTACGTGACATAATTAGGCACGTCTCTCCGTTCTTTTTTATGAAACTCCAAATATATTGCAGTGCCTGTCGGGAGAGCACTGAAGCACGCAGCCTTGCTGCCTCTGATCGAATTGGCCAACTAAGTGTCTAATTAGCCCCTACACCCTCGATAATTTTCACTCTAACTTTTGGACGCTTGTGCAAATGGCAGCGGTGAACGCGCAGATGGGGAGGCGAAGTGGGTGAATTGTGATTCAGCCTGGCAGGGCACCATGCATATGCCTTTTGCCCTGCCTTAGATGTCTGTCTGGCCCATCCAATGCCAGCGCAGGTATGACACTGAATGCCGATTACTTTTCCTCGAACGGTCGGAGTCACCATTCTTAGGAATTGAATGAGTCAGCATATTTCCCCATATAGGAAGTTGCTCTATGATCTTTGTGACTCATAATCCACAGTCCAAGTCTCTTACTTTACCTTGAGTGATCATGACTGCCACCTATTGATAAGACTTCTCAGCATTACATATTTATTTATCTCTTGTCACAGTAACCATGTCTAAGGGAACAGCGGTCGGCATCGATCTCGGGACCACCTACTCCTGCGTGGGTGTGTTCCAGCATGGCAAGGTTGAAATCATTGCCAACGACCAGGGCAACAGGACCACTCCAAGCTACGTTGCCTTCACTGACTCTGAGAGGCTCATTGGTGATGCTGCTAAGAATCAGGTTGCCATGAACCCCTGCAACACAGTTTTTGGTAAGTTTGTTCTGCTAGATGTCATTGAAGGTGTGTGTTTTTAATGATGGTTAATTTTGACGATATAACTTGGTTCACTTAGATTCAGTTGATTCTTGACATTTGTTGTTTCCACTAGAGGTTTTATAACCAAACATGGTAAGTGATAAAAAAAAGGTCAGTTGGTATGATTGGAGTATGTCTATAATGCAATCATTAAGACTTTTATTTGTGTATTCCAGATGCTAAGCGTTTGATTGGCAGAAGGTTTGAGGATACAGTGGTTCAATCCGACATGAAGCACTGGCCTTTCAACGTCATCAGTGACAGCGGACGCCCCAAAGTGGAGGTTGAATACAAAGGCGAGACCAAGAGCTTCTACCCTGAGGAAATCTCCTCCATGGTGTTGGTCAAGATGAAGGAGATTGCAGAGGCCTACCTCGGGAAGGTGAGTTTAAAAATGCGTTTCCCACTGGGCACAAACTGGTTGAATCAACATTGTTTCTATGTAATTTGTCAATGTATTGTGATGTGGCATCTGTGGAAACTTCAAATCCAATGTATTAAGTCATCAACTGTTTTGATGGTGAAATTTCAACCACAGGATTATGGTAACCAATTTTCAAATAGACAAACCTTGTAAAAAATAGGTTGCATTTGTACCTTTGAGAAAATGGCGCCGGTAGAGAGGGCAGCCATGCTTCTAGCCCCTAGGCAACTTTGCAGTATAATTTTTGATTTGAAACAATCTCAGATTTTCTACATTTTATTCACAATCAGAAAAAAACAGGCTGGGCAGCACCTCCTACTGGCGAGTTAATCTATCTACAGCTATCCATTTGGTCTCCCATCTAGGGTTTTAACCAAGCAACACTTTGATAATTGTCACAGACAATTACTACCAATGTGCTATCGTGAGTTTTGGAGATCCCTTAACTAAATGGATGTACTGTTGCTGTCCAAGTCATTCTAAACGGTAGATTTAACAAAGCAAATGAAATGTAACGTAACCATACTTTCATTAATGATATGTATACTATTTAGGTCTATATAGCATTTGCAAAGTCATCAACAGCTACTGATTTTAAATTCAACCCAGGGTTCAACAAAAAATAGACAATACATATTAGGGCTGGCAATTGCCAGGGACCTCTCATTACAATATTATCACGATGCGTAAGTGCTGATACAATATGTATTGACTCTCAGTTCTATATGCATTACGATTCGATACTGATTTTATTGCGATTCGACGTTCTGAACATATTGCTCACCATATGTCTTCTGCAGAGGGACGAGCGCGTCATGAGTTTTGATGGAAATAAGTGCTGAAATCATGCTCCCAGTTAACCTTGATTGAGAACAAGTTATGAAGGGAACTACTGGAGTTTGTCTAGCCGAACCTAGCGTATCATTAGTACAATACTATCTCTTAAAGAATATGCTGATATGTAACTGTGTATATATCTATGTGTGTATATATATATATATATATATATAGATCTATCTCTCAGCAAAAAAATAAATGTCCCCTTTTCAGGACTCTCTTTCAAAGATCATTATTAAAAATCCATAACTTCATTGTAAAGGGTTTAAACACTGTTTCCCATGCTTGGTCAATGAACCATAAACGATTAATGAACATGCACCTGTGGAATGGTCGTTAAGACACTAACAGCTTACAGACAGTAGGCAATTAAGGTCACAGTTATGAAAACTGAGAGGCCTTTCTACTGACGCTGGGGGGGAGATGCCCAGGGTCCCTGCTCATCTGCGTGAAAGTCCTTTAGGCATGCCGCAAGGAGGCATGAGGACTGCATATGTGGCCAGGGCAATAAATGGCAATGTCCGTTCTGTGAGACGACGGCGCTACAGGATGGACTGCTCATTCTCCTCGCAGTGGCAGACCACGTAACATCTGCACAGGACCGGTACATCCGAACATCACACCTGCGGGACAGGTACAGGATGGCAACTGCCCGAGTTACACCTGGAACGCACAATCCCTCATCAGTGCTCAGACTGTCCGCAATAGGCTGAGAGAGGCTGGACTGAGGGCTTGTAGGCCTGTTGTAAAGGCAGGTCCTCACCAGACCTCACCGGCAACAACGTCACCTATGGGCACAAATCCACCGTTGCTGGACCAGACAGGACTGGCAAAAAGTGCTCTTCACTGACGAGTCGCGGTTTTGTCTCACCAGGGGTGATTGTCGGATTCGCGTTTATCATTGAAAGAATGAGCATTACACTGATGCCTGTACTCTGGAGCGGGATTGATTGAGGTGGAGGGTCCGTCATAGTCTGGGGCGGTGTGTCACGGCATCACCCGGGCTGAGCTTGTTGTCATTGCAGGCAATCCCAATGCTGTGCATTACAGGGAAGACTTCCTCATGTGGTACCCTTCCTGCAGGCTCATCCTGACCAGACCCTCCAGCATGACAATGCCACCAGCCATACTGCTCGCTCTGCCTGATTTCCTGCAAGACCCGGAATGTCAGTGTCCTGCCATGGCCAGTGACGAGCCCGGCTCTCAACGTCTGAGACTTGTTGGCTTGGAGGGTTAGAGTTAAGGCCATTCTCCCCCCCAGAAGTATCCGGGAACCTGCAGGTGCCTTTGTGGAAGGGTGGGGGGGTGACATCTCACAGAAATGAATGGCAAATCTGGTGCATTTTGGCACATTCCTCCTGACCGAGCTGGTGTAACTGAGTCAGGTTTGTAGGCCTCCTTGCTCTCACTTTTTTTTTCTCCCAGTTCTGCCCCCAAATGTTCTATAGGATCTTCAAGGTCCTTTGCTGTTGTTCTGGGATTGATTCGCACTAAAGTATTTTCATCTTTAGGAGTGGTATGACAGCTGCGTGGTCCCATGGTGTTTATACTTGCTTTCTATTGTTTGTACAGATGAGTGGTACCTTCAGGTGTTTGTAAATTGCTCCCAAGGATGAACCAGACTTGTGGAGGTCTACAAAAAAATATTCTGATGTCTTGGCTGATTTCTTTAGATTTTCTTTCCCCATGCTGTCAAGCAAAGAGGCACTGAGTTTGTATGTAGGCCTTGAAATACATCCACAGGTACACCTCCAATAGGTTAATTGACATCACTTGAGTCAATCAGAAGCTTCTAAACTTTAGAATCTAAAGCCATGACATTTTCTGGAATTTTCCAAGCTGTAAAGGCACAGTCAACTTGGTGTATGTAAACTTCTGACCCACTGGAATTGGTGATACAGTGAAATGATCTGTCTAAACAATTGTTGGAAAAATTACCTTTCATGCACAAGGTAGATGTCCTAACAGACTTGCCAAAACTATAGTTTGTTAACAAGAGATTTGTGGAGCGGTTAAACAAGTTTTAATGACTCCAACCTAGGTGTATGTAAACATCCGACTTCAACCGTGTGTATATATTTTCACTAATGCTTATCGTCCTAGGGTTTGAAGCGTTGGTTAATTTCTAATTTAGTCATGGTAACTTGTTGGATTCTCGTCTCCATCTCAACCAAAAAGATAAAGAATATGACTAAATCAACCTTTAAATGCACTTCAAATACAGTAGTTTGATTTAGTCCTATTCCTTATTTTTGATTGAGACGTGAATCCAACATCTCAATTATACATTTGTTGACAAACTGGAATTAAGCCAGACTGTCAGTGGCACAAAAGACACATCTCCTTCAAATGTTTATTTTTTGCTTTGACAACCCAACTCAATTTAATATCACTTTTGAATCCAGTAAAGGGCCTATTAACAGAAGTTAAGGCTATTTTACGAACTAATATAACAGTATTTATTCAACCTTAAACGAGTAACCCATCCATGGCCACATTTTGAGGCTACTAACTATACATGTCTTGTGTAATCATTAAGTGTGCAAAGGTTGCAGGTCGGTGAATCTTCACAATCGCTAAAATAATCTGCGCAGAATCTAGATCAGCATTGATGACTCGTAATCTCAACTGCAATCCAGCTCATTTGGTTGTGCCATTATATGAAGCACATTTTATTCCCATTTGAACTTTTAAATGGTTGAATGTGCAGTGATGACACGTTTGGATGACAACTTAACCAGAAATTAGACACTGTTTTTGTTGCAATTTGGTTATGCTTTAAGACCTTACACATGGTTAGATGGTTGAAAGCATAGTGATAACACATTGGGAATTCAAACTTCTGGCTGTCCTTTTTGAGTGGGTGAAAAGGTTGACATCAAATTGATCTCATCCAAAAATGTTCCACTTTGAAATTGTGGTGGGTTCAGTCTATTTCAGGGTATTGACAATCTATTAATTCCCACCCTTTCTCCCCCCCCCCCCCCCCCCCCCATCTTTCTTTGTAGACTGTATCAAACGCGGTTGTAACAGTTCCAGCTTACTTCAATGACTCTCAGCGCCAAGCAACCAAAGATGCTGGAACAATCTCTGGTCTGAACGTTTTGCGAATCATCAATGAGCCAACTGCTGCCGCTATTGCTTATGGCTTGGACAAGAAGGTGAGACTCATATCTTTTAGAGGTTAAGGTCTAGTTATGTTTTATTGAAATTGTAATGAACCTTTAAAGATAATTTGTTCATTTCAATTAGTTGATAGCACATTAAATCTAGTTTGTCCCTATGGTTAAGTTTATGCCTGCCATTCATAGTTTCCACCGGAGGTTGTAAAACCAAAGATGGCCCAACACCTTCCTGGATGTCGGAGTGAATACACCAGCTAGGGTCGATTTTGATGGAGGTTAATTCAGGAAGTGATTTTAAAAAAATTAAAAGAACGTAATTGTTTAAACTCAATTGAATAACTTTTGAAATATATAGATTCTACTCAGTTTTTTTGAGAAATCAAATGAAAATAGATGCCTTTTTTGTGTTAAATTTCAGTTTTAATTGACCCTGGAATGCATAGCCATTTGGTTTGTAGTTTGTGTGCAAATACTGAATTTTCTCTTCTGTTTCAGGTCGGTGCTGAAAGGAATGTCCTTATCTTTGATCTGGGTGGCGGCACCTTTGACGTGTCCATCCTGACCATCGAGGATGGTATCTTTGAGGTCAAGTCCACTGCTGGAGACACTCATCTGGGTGGAGAAGACTTTGACAACCGCATGGTCAACCACTTCATCGCGGAGTTCAAGCGCAAGTACAAGAAAGACATCAGCGACAACAAGAGGGCTGTTCGCCGTCTCCGCACCGCATGTGAGAGGGCAAAGCGCACCCTGTCCTCCAGCACCCAGGCCAGCATCGAGATTGATTCTTTGTACGAGGGAATCGACTTCTACACCTCCATCACCAGGGCTCGTTTTGAGGAGCTCAATGCAGACCTTTTCCGTGGCACCCTTGACCCAGTGGAGAAATCCCTCCGCGACGCCAAGATGGACAAAGCCCAGGTCCACGACATCGTCCTGGTCGGAGGCTCCACTCGTATCCCCAAGATCCAGAAACTGCTCCAAGATTTCTTCAACGGCAAAGAGCTCAACAAAAGCATCAATCCCGACGAAGCTGTGGCCTATGGCGCAGGTAAATCACTGATCATGTTTGCGCTGTGGCCAATGGGCTTCAATTATGAGCCTTAAATCAATAGTTTCGCTGTGATGAAGTTTACTCCTGCCATTCGTAGTTTCCACCAGAGGTTGAAAGACCAAAGATGGCCCAATACCTTCCTTGGATGTCTGAGCGACAATGGCACAGTGCATCTACAGTCATGTTTCTCCATGTGTCTAACCTCCCAATCTCATTTTCAGCTGTCCAGGCAGCCATACTCTCGGGTGACAAGTCTGAGAATGTCCAGGACCTGCTTTTGCTGGACGTCACACCCCTGTCCCTGGGTATTGAGACCGCTGGCGGTGTCATGACAGTCTTGATCAAACGTAACACCACCATCCCAACCAAGCAGACCCAGACCTTCACCACTTACTCAGACAACCAGCCTGGTGTGCTCATTCAGGTGAGCAGGGGCCTGCAAGAAAGGTCCATTTCAGGACAATGTTTCCTCATTCCTTTGGCCACAATCTATGATGCCGTTTACTCCTGCTATTTGTAGTTTCCACCAGCGGTTGAAAGACCAGATTGCCCAATACATTCCTTGGATGTCTTGAGCGGCTTTTAGTGAAATGTACTTCTCTTTTGAAGACCTGTATGTTTTGCTAATATTGACTGTATCCTCCAGGTGTATGAGGGTGAGAGGGCCATGACCAAGGATAACAACCTGTTGGGCAAGTTTGAGCTGACTGGAATCCCCCCTGCACCTCGCGGTGTTCCTCAGATTGAGGTCACCTTCGACATTGACGCTAATGGCATCCTCAATGTCTCTGCCGTTGATAAGAGCACTGGCAAGGAGAATAAGATCACCATCACCAACGACAAAGGTAAACAACAGCATATGTGACCAAAGTGAAATTTGATTACAATATGCACACTTGGATAGTGTATGATCCTTAACTTAACCCTTCAAAAAATGTCTAACCAGGTCGCCTGAGCAAGGAGGACATTGAGCGCATGGTCCAGGAGGCTGAGAAGTACAAGTGTGAGGATGATGTGCAGCGTGACAAGGTCTCGTCTAAGAACTCACTAGAGTCTTACTCTTTCAACATGAAATCCACCGTGGAGGATGAGAAACTGCAGGGCAAGATCAGTGACGAGGACAAGACCAAGATTCTGGACAAGTGCAATGAGATCATTGCCTGGCTGGATAAGAACCAGGTACAGTATATTGATGTGCCCATTATTTTAAAACCAAGAAGGGAAATCAATTAATCTTAACCTGTGTCTTTGTTTCAGACTGCGGAGAAGGAAGAGTATGAGCACCAGCAACAGGAGCTGGAGAAGGTGTGCAACCCCATCATCACCAAGCTGTATCAGAGTGCTGGTGGTATGACAGGCGGTATGCCCGGAGGAATGCCTGGAGGCTTCCCAGGTGCTGGCGGTGCCGGTGCTGCTCCTGGAGGTGGTGGATCCTCAGGCCCCACCATTGAGGAAGTCGATTAAACCCAATGTCATTACCCTGTAAACACAAAGCACATAACCCCAGTGGCCCAATCTGTAAAGCCAAGGCTGGTCAGTAATTTGAACTGATAATAGCTGCTATGTATGTTTTAGATACTTGAAGATGTACACTGTCCAAGACAGTGAGATTTTAAGGAACAAAAGTTTGTCTACATTTTGAGTCCTGGAGAATAAATGATTTGTCATTGGCCTTGACTTTTCTTAAAAATGTGTTTTCACACCCAATTCCTCAATTCAATGAAGGGAAATTAAGTAGGCTTCCCTTATACACAGATTGAGAAGGACAGTTATTTTATTTTTTTGTGAGGGGAATTATCTAAATAAGAGTGCGCCTGATAATGGAATCCGGTGACTCATCGAAGTCTCATATATCGTAGCTAACACTCCGATGACCCACTGACAATGTTTTGAGGCCCAAATCTCACAAAATAACTGCTTTGATTAGTTTACCATATGAACAGTTTCTATTAAATAAAGATTCAGTGAGTAGACCATTTGGTTATATTCTTGTTTGAGGTCTGCCAGAAATAAGTATGGTTTTGGCATGGAGGTTTGGTACAGACCAAACCTCCATGCCACATACCCACTTCCATACCTCACTCTCCCCCATATTGCAAGCAAAACATTTTAGTGGACTCACTTTTGCTACTGGAGAGACCTTTTTAGAGTTAATGTTGTGCAATTCTCCACATTTTGTCATGGGGTGTAGAGAAAATGTTTCAGTTTTAAAGCAAATTTGCTTCAATTTTACACATTTTGCCAAGGGGCAGAGGATTTTGCAATTGTATTACTAATTACCTGCATTCTACACATTTTGCCATAGGTTGGAGAGAAATGTTTTGAATATAATATGAGTGAGACTGCCTAACAAAATCAATGGGGCCAGTAGTTAGATTTTGATAACACGTTTAGATAGTGGTCAGCTAATTTAGCAATCTAAACTATTTGCTGACATGGGCTAATTGACTATCAGTGACTGACAAGGAATACTGCTGATGCACAACCACATTTTTCAATGGAACCTTGTTTATTCTAACTCGCCACAATTGAGACTAAGACTAAGTGGGAGATTTGATCCGAGGGCCTTCAAAAGGCCTGAAATGTGCATAATCTGCCTACCTGGGGTATCAGGTTATGCTAAATGTATTTTCCCTAGTTCTTGATATACCATAGAGCTAGAGGACTCTACTGCCAAAAAGTTTGCTTTCGCATGGGCAACACAATTGAGGACTTTCACAATTTTTAAGTAGTCAACTGGGTGGAACTCCCTATGGGTTAAGGATCCCATAATTCCATCCAGGGTTCTGTTCAAAATTGAGATGGCCTCAATGGCACTGTCCATGTTCTCACATACACCATCATGGGACAGATACAATGTGTCTAACTATTTCTATGGGATATTCTCTGTGAAAGAGATGTCAGAAGCAAGTGAGACATCCTACTCGATTATTCTTACTGGTTCATATCGAATCAATTAACTAAGCAGACCAGACCCAGCTGCTATCACATTGGTGCCTATGGGACAGCCACCCCATTAAGCAGACAGACGTTAAAAAAAAAAGGGTTAACAGCCTGAGTGAGACATCTTAATTGATTCCATTTTTCGTTAAGACATCTTCCACTTTACTTCCGGGTCATGTCCCCTAATCTTTTGAATGTGCTTGACGATTATATCATTACATTCGTGAAAAAGTGGTCATTCAAGATATAAAAAATTATATTTGTGAATTAATTTACTTCTGTCTGGGGCCTTTTATGGCGTTTTTGGCTTGATGACCATTGCGCTACATTTTTGCCCATTATTCATATTCTTTTTAAATTGACACAAACAATTCAATGAATAAAACGACTTTCTGAACAATCCATGACCATTACAGTATGGGCTCCCGAGTGGTGCAGCGGTCTAAGGCACTGCATCTCAGTGCAAAAGGCGTCACTACTATGGTTCGAATCCAGGCTGTATCACATCCGCGTCGCTCTCCATCCAACCCGACAGAGCCTGAGCAGATCTGCAGAGACAAATGGGAGAAACTCCCCAAACTCGTAATTTGGAGTCCCATAGGGCAGTGCACATTTGACTTGGTGGGGTGTCAATTGTAAATAAGAATTTGATGTCAACTGACTTGCCTAGTTAAAGAAAGGTTAAATAAGTAAATAACATTTAAAAAATGGGACGTTCTAAGGATCCCGTTTAGACGCTTTAAATAACTAACAAGGCCACTTCCTGCAAAATGACGAAACATTCATTGACGCATGCGCGCATAACATGTGACATTTTCCACCAAAGAAGTAGATGTATTTCACGTTTATTTCTGGGGCAAGGAGAAACGCAGAGTTGAAACGTGCGTTTTGAACCGCACCTTCGGTTGTAATAGAAAGTTCCAGAAACAGTGGACGGCATATACAAAATAACAGTTCATTTGTTATCGACAACTTTCGTGAAGTGAAATAATGTCGGTCATCGCAGAGGAAAATGTCCGTGGCGGTAGTGTTTTCAAGGAGATCAATGCTGATGATGAAGACAGTCAACCCACCGAAATCGAGAGTCTGTGCATGAATTGTTACCAAAATGTAAGTAGCTAGCTAGGTAACGTTAACGAGCTAGCTAACACACAGACCAGTTAAGTAAACATTGAATTGTCTAATTCTGTATGATTGACTGTCATCCAACATGTTTTCTCTCACTTTGTAGGGAATGACACGTATTCTTCTTACGAAGATTCCTTTCTTCAAAGAAATTATCGTCAGTTCTTTCACCTGCCCCAACTGCAGTTGGTCAAACACTGAAATCCAATCAGCTGGTCGCATACAGGATCAAGGCATCACCTACACACTCAATGTCAAGTCAAAACAGGTAGCCTATCTAACTAGGGAGGGGAAATTAACGAACTGCTACACGGTCACTCACTATATATATGGGAAGTAGCTAGCAGATTGTAATGGGCTATTGTGATGCTCCATTTTAGCCGTTACATGATCGGTACTGTTTGGCGTAGAACAGAATTTGACTATCTTGTAACAGCTAATGGAGCATTACATTAGCCCGTTACAATCAACTAGTTATGTATGGAAACTCTTTCTAGGGCCAGTAAAATTTTGCATTAAAACATAAAAATAAAAAAATGGTTAAACTAGTGAAATATACAATGCCTTCAAAGTATTCATACCCCTTGGCTTATTCCACATCTTGTTGTTACAACCTGAATTCAAAATTGATTCAATAATTTCTCAGCCATTTACACACAATACCCCATAATGACACATTTTTGGAAATACATTAGAAATATCTAATTTGCGTAACTATTCACAGCCCTGAGTCAATATCACCTTTGGCAGTGAAAACGGCTGTCTTTCTGGGTCTCTAAGAGCTTTCCACACCTGAGTTATGCAAAATGATAACCCTGTTCAATGAGCATTGTGTCTCCTTTGGCGTGGTGGCCGGAGACTTTAATTGTACCCTTAACCCAACCCTAGACAAATCATCTCAAGTCCCCACCACAAATCCTAGATCTGCAAGATGTTGAACTCTCTTACTAAAGAGATGGGACTGATAGATATCTGGAGAGAGACTAATAGCTCATCTATGGACTATGCATACTACTCTTAATGTCCATAACACCTACTCCTGTATAGATTACATTTTTATCCCAAAGAGTTTCATAAATTCAGCTACATGTACAATTGGACCTATAGCAGTTTCAGATCACGCCTTTTTTACACCTCCACTTTGACCTCTGCAAAAACATCCCGAGGTCAAAGAGCTGGAAATTCAACACCACCAAGCTTTTTGGCCCCAGCTCCGCCCTATCTTCATGCCAATGCTGGAGGATTTTTGCAAAAACAGAGTTCTCCCAGACTCAATGCACACAGCCCGCATTAGTGTTGCTAAAAAAGGACAAGGACCCCCTATCCTGCTCGTCCTTCCGGCCCATAAGCTTGTTGGATTTCGACTATTAAATAATTACCAAATTGCTCGCCAAAAGACTAAACACTCTTCCCAAAATAATAAAAGCGGACCAAACTGGATTTATTAGAGACAGATACTCTTCTGATAACATTCGCCGTCTTTTTGATATTATTGATCAAGTCAACGCACAGAAGACCCCTGTCCTGCTGGCTTCACTGGATGCTGAGAAGGCGTTTGACAGGATGGAGTGGAGCTTTCTGTTTTCAGTCTTAGAAAAGTTCAATATGGGCCCAAATTTTATTAAATGGATCAAATCACTATACTCCCATCCAAATGCCATGGTGACTACTAATGGACTGAACTCTGACAGATTCCCTCTGGAACGGGGCACAAGAAAAGGGTGCTCGCTGTCCCCCCTGCTCTACTTGTTGGGGGCGGAGCCTCTGGCAGAGCTGATAAGGAGCAATCCAAGTATTATGGGTGTTTCTGCAGGCGGCCTGCAGCACAAGATTTCGCTTTACGCGGATGATGTCTTGCTCTACATACCCAACCCTGAGAAATCCCTCCCTCTCATTTTAGACACAATTGCTCAGTATGGCAAGTTTTCAGGTTATAAGATCAATTTGAACAAATCCACTGTCTGCCCTCTCAATATTACACTCACCAGCTCTATGAAGACACTATGTCCTTTCCAATGGAAAACACAGGGGTTTCAATACCTCGGGATCTTCATAACACCAGATCTGAATAGCCTTTTTAAAGAAAATGATCTTCCACTCCTGGATCTCCCTCCCAATTAGCTTAGTAGGAAGAATTAATGTCATCCGTATGAACGTCCTCCCTAGACTGAACTACTTATTTCAGATGCTCCCATGCTATCTCCCAGTTTCCTTCTTCAAAACAACTAACCAAAGCATCACCAAATATATGGGGCAATAAAAAACCTAGGAGCAAGTTTTCCACTCTATCGAAACCTGAATCTAAGGGTGGTCTAGCCCTTCCCTCCCTTCAATTGTACTACTGGTCTGCCCAAATCCGCAACATGCTAACATGGATCATAAACAGACGAGTCAACGTGGATTCAGATAGAAGCCCAATCAGGACCTTTCAGACCTATTTCATCAGAAAACCACTACACTGAAATCCTTTCAAGAGCTCTGCAGTGAATTCGATGTGCCAAGATCCATTAAAAAAAAAAAAATCTTCAAATTAGACATGTCATTTCCTCATTTACCTCCAAGAGGAGGTTTAGAACTCAGTTGAATGAAGTTGAAACCCTTGTCACAGCACAATCCATTAAAGGCTAAATATCTTACATCTATAGACTCCTTTCTGAGAAAGGAGGCTCCTCCTTTACTCCTTTGAAAATAATCTGGGAAAAGGACCTTGGTCTGACTATCAGCGATGAATTATGGGCGGAGGTTTGCGACAGGGTATACTGCTCCTCTACCAATGTAAAAATGAAAATCTAATTACATTTTTTTTTTACAAATTGTATTATACTCCTTTGAGACTCCATAGAATGAAAACAGGTATGTCTCCTAACTGTAAAAGATGTACCTCTGAAAGTGGAACCTGTATGCATGTATTTTGGGGTTGTAGGGAGATTGCCAGAATCTGCCAATCTATACATACTGCTGCACAGAAAATACAAGAGGTACAGTTTGATATGACTTCATGTATCTATCTTCTTAATGCCCAGCAAGACTTTGTTCTTTATCCTGACAGAGAGAAAATTAGCTTATGACTATTACATACTTTGCTAAGAAATGTATTCTTCTATTGTGGGCCTCTAATACCCCTCCTACATTTAAAATGTGGATTGACCAGATTGTTGACTTTCTCCCTCTTGAAAAGCTCACTTATGACCTCCACAAGAGACAGCCCAAGTTTGATAGACTCTGGTCTCCACTACTCAACTATATTTCAAACTGGACAGGGTGAACGGGGTGACTAGGGAAATGCGCAGATACAGGTTGTGTAAGGTACTGTAAAACCTAAAAACGAATTATTTGCCCGTCGACTCAGCGAATGCTAGAAATAGCTGATAAGAAACTTGATAGTGCTGCTGCAAGTGTTATGTTTTTTTTTAATGTTATTTTATTTTTTTATTTTTTTGAGTACGTGTGTGTATATATATATATATATATATATATATATATATATATATATATATATAGTCAAATAAAAACACTTTCTTAATCTTTCATTTTAATTTTATTTTAATTTTTTCAAATGTAATTTTATATTTTGACTTTTTTTTTAAAGCCTGTCACATCTGAATGTGGAATGTGTTTTGTTGGTTGATTGAAAAACAAGAGAACTTCATAAAACTTTAAATTGAAAAAAAAGAAATGCAATGGAATGCAGCTACCTCTCACGTGAGCAGCTCATGCCAGACACCTGGTTGAAACAGCTCTCATTCTCTCGCCCTTCAAACAAGGTTCTAAAGACTTGACATCTAGTGGAAGCCTTAGGAAGTGCAATATGACCCCATAGACACTGTATATTCGATTGACAATGACTTAACTACAAACCTCAGATTTCCCACTTCCTGGTTGGATTCTTTTCTCAGGTTTTTGCCTGCCATATGAGTTCTGTTATACTCAGACATCATTCAAACAGTTTTAGAAACGTCAGTGTTTTCTATCCAAATCTACTAATTATATGCATATTCTAGCTTTTAGGCCTGATTAGCAGGCAGTTTACTCTGGGCATCTTTTTATCCAAGCTACTCAATACTGCCCCCCCCAGTCCCAAAGAAGTTAACCCCTTCCACTGTTAACACCTCGCAAAGCAACTATGGTGATAATGTAGAGGTGGTTGATTCTGTTCATCACAAGTATTGTCACTGACACACACAATTCCTCCAAAAATAACACTAGAGCCAACATTAACATAATCACTGGTGCTGTAATGGAAAAACCGTTCAACAGTGGCTGTGTGGGTTTTGTGTAAAAAAAGAAAATAAGGTTTAGATTAATTTGACCTTTTGTTTTTCGACAATTATTTATTGATGATAGGAAGCCTTTGGAATGTTACTTTCATATCTAAAACTAAAACTATCACAAGTGAGAATTGTTAACGTTTAGACAGATTGTCGGGACTGTTGTACATATTGTTTGTGCCGTCGTCAATGTTTCCCATGAGAACCCAAGAGGGTTCACTTAGGACCAGGCTAGATGCAGCACACTGTTGATTTTATATAGATTCATACTGTTTTCTTAGTTGGATAACTTTATTTGATGATCTTTTATTGTATATTTAGTCTGTTTTGTTATCGTGTTTTGTAGGATATGAATCGAGAAGTTGTCAAAGCAGACAGTGCAACCACCAGAATCCCTGAACTGGATTTTGAAATACCCCCATACACACAAAAGGGCTGTAAGTACTCCCTCAACTTTTTGTTGATTTGGATAACAATTTTCACTTTTCAGGCATACATACGTACCACTGTCAGGTTGCCACTGATTCCAGAAATTAGGGTCACCTGTTGTCGGCCTTAGAATTGCTAGCTTGGTCTCAGATCTAGAGAATTTCCTCGTCTCTTCATCCAATAACTGTATTTTACTGTTGAGATTCCTCTTAGCTATATTACTAGAATCAGTTATCCTTTTTGTATATACAGTAGGAATGTAACAATTTACCAATATGTATTGGTCTGCTGTTCAAATGTTTAAGATATGAGTGCGTCAGTCTGGGCATCCAAAACGATCCAATTGTAGCATGCATCGGTCAAAGTCGGTTCAAAATCTGATTCACTAAAACAATTGGCTCCAATTACTTTCTACCTTCCGAAAATACCTAATTTTGTGACAACTGCATCCTCTCCTTCAGTGTGGAACTAAGCATGTAATCATGTTGATAGTCATTGATCTCCAAGTAATTTTGCACGCATAACAACCCCAGGCAATATCAGTAGCCTAGTCAAACTGCGCAGGGTAGGTTTTTTTCTGATCTGGCACATCTGTGCATCACCTTCACCATTCAAATATATGTTAAATGGCTTGTGCTTAATTAGTTGAGTGACAGCCAATGTCATTTGCCGACAACCAATGTCATTTGCTATGTCATTTTTTAAATCAAATGTACTGTTAAATTGTGTTTTACCGGAATAAAAGTAGCCTATGATACCCCTGGAGAGACAACTCATCTGGCTATACTGTAGCCTACATGCTGATCGGGGCTTACATTGTATTTTATTTTGATTGTTCCGGTTCACCATAAGCAATAGTTTTGGTAGTTTTGCTTGAAACAATCAGTATATATGGTAATTTTTATGTAAGCAATTTCATGAGGACAGCAATCACTTTTGCTACCGGCATTCAATGTTGCCTCCATTTTTTCGGCACTGAGCAAATTTCAGGTCAGTTGCGCACACTTCAATGTTGTCAAAATTCTACTGTGAACACTGAGGCTGTACCCGTTTAAGATCGTTATAACAGTCGCCAATTGATCAGTGGCCTACCATTTAATTCTTTAAAAAAATAATTAAAGGACAAAATGCATCCCATCAAATTTGAACATTGAAATAGAACCGCTATCATTCAGCCAATGTGTGCTGTTCAATGTAGGCCTACATTCATAAGAATTCCAAAAAACCTGTAGGGATTGACATTAACCTGTTTTTCCACTGGTCATTCAGAGAAGGTGACTGAAAATGTTATGGTGGTTGATGCAAGAAACCTTTTTACATTATTTTCATACCATTTATTATTAAGAATCAGACAAATGATGCTACCACCTGCCTATTGGCTACTTGGTTTATTCAAGCCTGTCTCAACTTGTAACACTGCCCCTTTAAGACTTTTTACCTGACTTGCTTTTCAAAGGATAGAAATGCACACGTTTTGTGCTCTTGTAGGAAGCAACCACTCAACCATTGCTGACAAGCAATTAGCTATAACTGGGCTAATAGCTCACTTACTCGCAAAGAATATGAACTGTGTGCACACGTGACTACATGCAGCTCTCGCTTTGATCTTAAAACAAGCGCATCTACACTTATGCTGTAAAGACAGTCCAGATCAAAGTGAATGGCACAGATCCATGTATGGCAATGGTTTATTTGCGTATAGGGATACTGCAGCTCTGATTGGTTAACTTTGTATGGCTGAAATCCCACTAACAGGATCGATATGACAGCCAGTGAAAGTGCAAGGCGCCAAATTCAAACAAATCTCATAATTAAAGTTCCTCAAACATACAAGTATTTTACACCATTTTAAAGATATACTTGTTGTTAATCCCACCACAGTGTCTGATTTTCTAAAAGGCTTTACGACGAAAGCACACCAAACGATTGTTAGGTCAGTACCTAGTCACAGAAAAACAGTCATTTTTCCAGCCAAAGAGAGGAGTCACAAAGCAGAGAGAGAATTAATCACTAACCTTTGATCATCATCAGATGACACTTATAGGACTTCATGTTACGCAATATGTACAGTATATCACAAAAGTGACAAAACTGAAGAAATGACACTTTGCTACAATGTAAAGTAGTGTGTACAGCTTGTATAACAGTGTAAATCTGCTGTCCCCTCAAAATAACTCAACACAGCCATTAATGTCTAAACCGCTGGCAACAAAAGTGAGTACACCCCTAAGTGAAAATGTCCAAATTGGGCCCAAAGTGTCAATATTGTGTGGCCACCATTTTCCAGCACTCCCTTAACCCTCTTGGGCATGGAGTTCACCAGAGCTTCACATGTTGCCACTGGAGTCCTCTTCCACTCCTCCATGACGACATCACGGAGCTGTTGATGTTAAAGACCTTGCATTCCTTCACCATCCATTTGAGGATGCCCCACAGATGCTCAATTAGGGTTTAGGTCTGGAGACATGCTTGACCAGTCCATCACATTTACCCTCAGCTTATTTAGCAATCAGTGGTCGTCTTGGAGGTGTGTTTAGGGTCGTTATCATGTTGGAATACTGCCCTGCGGCCCAGTCTCCGAAGGGAGGGGTTCATGCTCTGCTTCAGTATGTCACAGTACATGTTGGCATTCATGGTTCCCTCAATGAACTGTAGCTCCCCAGTGCTGGCAGCACTGATGCAGCCCCAGACCATGACACTCCCACCACCATGCTTGACTGTAGGCAAGACACACTTGTCTTTGTACTCCTCACCTGGTTGCCACCACACACGCTTGACACCATCTGAACCAAATACGTTTCTTGGTCTCATCAGACCACAGGACATAGTTCCAGTAATCCATGTCCTTAGTCAGCCTACAAACAGTTTGCTGAAGACAAGCATTCTTGTGCATCATCTATAGAAGAGGCTTCCTTCTGGGACGACAGCCATGCAGACCAATTTGATGCAGTGTACGGCGTATGGTCTGAGCACTGACAGGCTGACCCCCCCCTCACCCCTTCAACGTCTGCAGCAATGCTGGCAGCACTCATATGTCTATTTCCCAAAGACAACCTCTGGATATGACGCTGAGCACGTGCACTCAACTTCTTTGGTCGACCATGGCGAGGCCTGTTCTGAGTGGAACCTGTCCAATTAAACCGCTGTATGGTCTTGGCCACCGTGCTGCAGCTCAGTTTCAGGGTCTTGGCAATCTTCTTACAGCCCAGGCCATCTTTATGTAGAGAAACAATTTTTTTTTTTTCAGATCCTCAAGAGTTCCTTGCCATGAGGTGCCATGTTGAACTTCCAGTGACCAGTCAGTATGAGGGAGTGTGAGAGCGATGACACCAAATTTAACACACCTGCTCCCCATTCACACCTGAGACCTTGTAACACTAACGAGTCACATGACACCGGGGAGGGAAAATGGCCAATTAGGCCCAATTTGGACATTTTCACTTAGGGGTGTACTCACTTTTGTTGCCAGTGGTTTAGACATTAATGGCAGTGTGTTGAGGTATTTTGAGGGGACAGCAAATTTACACTGTTATACAAGCTGTACACTCACTACTTTACATTGTAGCAAAGTGTCAATTCTTCAGTGTTGTCACATGAAAATATATATACTCAAATCTTTACAAAAATGTGAGGGGTGTACTCACTTTTGTGATGTACTGTATGTTTGGTTCGATGAAGTTCATAGTTATATCTAAAAATCTCAGTTTACATTAGTGCGTTATGTTCAGTAATGTTTTGCTTCCAAAACATCCGGTGATTTTGCTGAGAGCCACATCAATTTACAGAAATACTCATAATAAACATTGATAAAAGATACAAGTGATATACATGGAATTACAGATCCACTTCTCCTTAATGCAACCGCTGCGTCAGATTTCAAAAGAACTTTACGGAAAAAGCACACAATGCAATAATCTGAGTACGGCGCTCAGACACACAAACAAGCCATACAGGTACCCGCCATGTTGTGGATTCAAGAGAAGTCAGAAATGGCATTATAAATATTCACTTACCTTTGATCATCAGAATGGAATCCCAGTTCAACAAATGTTTGTTTTGTTCGATAAAGTCCATTTATGTCCAAATAACTCCTTTTTGTTTGCGCGTTTAGTTCACAAATCCAAATTCACGACGCGCAGGCCAGACGAAAAGTCAAAAGTTCCGTTGCAGTTCGTAGAAACATGTCAAATGATGTATAAAATCAATCTTTAGGATGTTTATAACCTAAATCTTTAATAATGTTTCAACCGGAGAATTCCTTTGTCTTTAGAAATGCAATGGAACACAGCTACCTCTCACGGGCGTGCGCCTGATTGAGCTTATGGCCTTCTGGCAGACTCCTTAGTCAAACAGCTCTTATTCTCTCCCCCTTCACAGTAGAAGCCTGAAACAAGGTTCTGTTGACAGCTAGTGGAAGCCTTAGGAAGTGCATTCGGGCCAAATTTACACTCTTGGATATAAACTACAAACCTCAGATTTCCCACTTCCTGGTTGGATTTTTTTCTCAGGTTTTTGCCTGCCATATGAGTTCTGTTATACTCAGACATCATTCAAACAGTTTTAGAAACTTCATTTTTTTTTATCCAAATCTACTAATAATATGCATATCTTAGCTTCTGGGCCTGAGTAGCAGGCAGTTTACTCTGGGCACCGTATTCATCCAAGCTACTCAATACGGCCCCCCAGCCATAAGAAGTTAAAGCACACGGGTCTGTGTAGTGTATGGGCCTTAGTCGCGCCTGTCAATGCAATAGAATCCTACTCCAATGCGCTCTGCGTACAAGAACATCTCTTACATAGTTATTTTATTTTTTCTGTATGTTGCATTGAAAGTGGCTGATATTGCATTGACTCGATCACAGTTCCCACAGTAAAGGGAAACGTTGATAGTGATAACTATAAAGTTCTCTTGCTATTTCTTCTGTGCTTGCAGTCCCAGAGGGAGAGGGAACATTGCACGCTGCATGGTCTAATCTGAGAAGAAAAGGTCACTCGAAGTCTGTCAACTTCCAAACGGTCTAAACCATTTGAGACGGGGGTGAAATCCAAAGTTGTGCTATATATTCATTGGCTATGTCATAGCTAGTTTACTAAGATAAATATTGATACATTATTAGCGCTAACAATTTTTTTGTGGTAGTTCCCTAATGGCTTCTCTCAGGTGCCTACATAAACCAAAGACCTAGACAGTACATAATACACACACACACAGATCCAGCACAGAGAGGCCCAGCTCCTGAGCTCCATCAGCATCAGATTTTAAAATGGGAAAATTAATGTTTATGCAACAAAAGTTGCATCGGTTCGTTCCTCTAATCAAACCAAATTCCACTGAATCGTTTCAAACTAAAAACCCATCTTTCCTGTATCGGAGAATTGTCTGGAAAGAGAAAGATGCATATCCCTATTATACAGGTATTTTCCGAAGGCAGCACAGTGTTGTAGGCTAAACTTGACTTCATTAATCCAACTGTTGTAGTAAATTAATCTTCATGCGTTTAGGAGAAGAAGAACAGTTGTACAGTAGCCATTAACTTTTCCTCTTGCTCCCTAGCACTCTCTACCATCGAAGGCCTCTTAGACCGTGCAGTTGCAGGGTTGGAGCAAGACCAGCCACTAAGAAATGTACAAGCTTTGTTTACTTTGATTTGACTAAATTCCATACGTACACTACCGTTCATGAGTTTGGGATCACTTAGAAATATCCTTGTTTTTTAAAGAAAAGCACGTCTGTCCATTAAAATAACATCAAATTGATCAGAAATACAGTGTAGACATTGTTAATGTTGAAAATGACTATTGTAGCTGGAAACAGCATATTTTTAATGGAATATCTACATAGGCGTACAGAGGCCCATTATCAGCAACCATCACTCCTGTGTTCCAACGGCACGTTGTGTTAGCTAATCCAAGTTTAGACTTTTTAAAGGCTAATAGATTCTTAGAAAACACTTTTGCAATTATGTTAGCACAGCTGAAAACTGTTGTCCTGCTTAAAGAAGCAATAAAAATGGCCTTTAGACTAGTTGAGTATCTGGAGCATCAGCATTTGTGGGTTCGATTACAGGCTCAAAATGACCAAAAACAAAGCCCTTTCTTCTGAAAATCGTCAGTCTATTCTTGTTCTGAGAAATGAAGGCTATTCCATGCAAGAAACTGAAGATCTCGTACAACGCTGTATAATACTCCCTTCACAGAACAACGCAAATTGGCTCTAACCAGGCTTTGTTTTTGGCCATTTTGAGCCTGTAATCGAACCCACAAATGCTGATGCTCCAGATACTCAACTAGTCTAAAGGCCCGTTTTTGTTTCTTTAATCAGAACAACAGTTTTCATCTATGCTAGCATAATTGCAAAAGGGTTTTCCAATGATCAATTAGCCTTTAAAAATGATAATCTTGGATTAGCTAAAACAACATGCCATTGGAACACAGGAGTGATGGTTGCTGATAATGGGCCTCTGTACCCCTATGTAGATATTCAATTTTTAAAAATCAACTGTTTCCAGCTACAATAGTATTTTACAACATTAACAATGTCTAATAATTTGATATTTTAATGGACAAAAATTGCTTTTCAAAGACGAGGACATTTCTAAGTGACCCCAAACTTTTGAACAGTAGTGTACTTTACTGCGTGTTGTTGACTAAATCATGTTTATGCTTGAAGGAAACTGCACCAGAAGTTGCTGTGAAAATCAGTGAGTTCATTGATAAATTGAAGAAGTTGAAAGAAGGTGAAAGTGGATTCACACTGGTATGTCCAATCGTATCGCTCAAGCCTCTCATCTGTGTACAAGATTGAAGTTACATGCAATTAAACATTTCTAGCAATACAATCAAGGCACAGGTTTAATAAAAGTACAATGTTCTTTCTTTACTCTGGATTTCTTATAGAATGATCTTCTGTTTAAGATACATGAGTATGTGTGTTATTGTAGGTCATTGATGATCCATCTGGGAACAGTTTTGTGGAGAACCCCTTTGCTCCGCAGAAGGATGAGGCTCTCTCAGTCTGCAACTACACAAGAACTCCGCAACAGGATGCCCAGTTAGGAATAAAGGCGAGTAGTTTGACTTGACACATCACTACTCCTGTAAGGGGACATATCTGTGTTAGAAAGGCCTCGGTTGCTGTCCTCATGTCTTGTGCCAATGCGTGTGGAATCCTCACAGGGTAGAAGAAAACAAGACTGCAGATGCCATTTTGTAATTTGGCACATGTTCACCAATAAACTTTCATCTAGCATAAGAATAATGCGACTTACATTTTATTTTTTATTTTTTTATTCAGGCTGAAGAAGAGGAGGAAGAGGAAAAGCCCATTAATGACATTGACAGTATGAGAAATGAGGTGTGATTTCCAGACTTTATGCCTCAATTTAGGTTGAGTTTTTCCTCAATTTACCCTTGAGTAATATATCTAATTTCTCCCTCAGGTGTTGACATTTAATACGAACTGTCCAGAGTGCAATGCCCCAGCCTCGACAAACATGAAGCTTGTCCGTATCCTTTCCAGTTTCTTTGGTTGTCCCGAGCAG
The DNA here is from genome assembly GCF_034236695.1 of Oncorhynchus nerka. Classification (NCBI taxonomy): domain Eukaryota; kingdom Metazoa; phylum Chordata; class Actinopteri; order Salmoniformes; family Salmonidae; genus Oncorhynchus; species Oncorhynchus nerka. Next base: position 55,156,681 of record NC_088417.1, on the reverse strand, counting down.
TGGTGTAGTGGAGGGTTAACGCTAGTGTTGCACGCTACACTGAAACTTCTGTACCTTTGACTACTAGAACATGAAAAACAGTTTGGTATGAGAATTGTTTCTTTCGGTACTTCTGTCAAATGTGCCTCACGTCTTATACGGATTGAGAGGATCGAGTCTGTCTAGTAATTTGTGTGAATCTTCTCAAGGGGGCAGTAGTCAAATCAAACAAAACTTTATTTGTCACGTGTGCCGAATACAACCGGTGTAGACCTTACAGTGAAATGCTTACTTACAAGCCCTAACCAACAGTGCAATTTATAAGGAAAGAATAGGTATTAGGTAAAAGATAAGTAAAGAGGAGAGAAAAAAAGACGTAAAATAACAGTAGCGAGGCTATATACAGGTGGTACCGGCACAGTCAATGTGCGGGGCACCGGTCAGTCAGGCTAATTGAGGTAATATGTACATGTAGGTATAGTTGTGACTATGCATAGATGATAAACGGAGAGTAGCAGCAGCTTAAAAGAGGGGGTGGCGGGACACAATGCAAATAGTCCGGGTAGCCGTTTTGATCACCTGTTCAGGAGTCTTATTGCTTGTGGGTAAAAGCTGTTGAAAAGCCTTTTGGTCCTAGACATGGCGCTCCGGTACTGCTTGCCATGCGGTAGCAGAGAGAACAGTCTGACTGGGGTGGCTGGAGTCTTTGACTCTTTTCAGGGCCTTCCGCTGACACTGCCTGGTATAGAGGTCCTGGATGGCAGGTAGCTTAGCCCCAGTGATGTACTGGGCCGTACCCACCTACCCTCTGTAGTGCCTTGAGGCCGAGCAGTTGCCGTACCATGCAGTGATGCAACCAGTACCCACTACCCTCTGGTAGTGGCTTCGGTGGTGAAGCTGTTGAACCTTTTGAGGATCTAAGGACCCATGCCAAATCTTTTGTCTCCTGAGGGGGAATAGGTTTTGTCATGCCTTCATGATTGTCTTGGTGTGTTTGGACAATGATAGTTTGTTGATGTGTACACCAAGGAACTTGCACCTCTCAACTTGCTCCACTACAGCCCCGTTGATGAGAATGGGGGCTTGCTCGGTCCTCCTTTTCCTGTAGTCCACAATCATCTCCTTTGTCTTGAGTCTGTTCAGGGATAAGTTGTTCTTCTGGCACCACCCAGCCAGGTCTCTGACCTCCTCCCTATAGGCTGTCTTGTCGGTGATCAGGCCTACCACTGTTGCAAACTTAATGATGGTGTTTGAGTCGTGCCTGTTGCAGTCGTGGGTAAACAGGGGACTGGGCACGCACCCCTGAGGGGCTTCGGTGTTGAGGATCAGCATGGCAGATGTTGCTGCCTACCCTCACCACCTGGGGGTGGCCCGTCAGGAAGTCCGGGTTCCAATTGCAGAGGGAGGTGTTTAGTCCCATGATCCTTAACTTAGTGATGAGCTTTGAGGGCACTATGGTGTTGAATGCTGAGCTTTTTATTTCACCTTTTGTCTGCGTAGAGGTGGATCAGAGAATCACCAGCCGCAAGAGCGACATCATTGATGTATACAGAGAAGAGTCAGCCTGAGAATTGAACCCTGTGGCACCCCCATAGAATGAATAGTGTTCTCACGTAGGGGTTCCTTTTGTCCAGGTGGGAAAGGGCAGTGTGGAGTCCAATAGAGATTGCATAATCTGTTTGGGCGGAATGCAAATTGGAGTGGGTCTTGGGTTTCTGTGATAATGGTGTTAATGTGAGCCATTACCAGCCTTTTTCAAAGTACTTCATGGCTACGGATGTGAGCGCTACGGGTCTGTAGTTATTTAGGCAAGTTACCTTTGTTTTCTTGGGCACAGGGACTATGGTGGTCTGCTTGAAATATGTTGGTATTACAGACTATCAGGGGCATGTTGAAAATGTCAGTGAAAACAGTTGCCAGTTGGTCAGCACATGCCCGGCGCACACGTCCTGGTAATCCGTCTGGCCCAGCGGCCTTGTGAATGTTTAAAGGTCTTACTCACGTAGACTACGGACAGCTTGATCACACAGTCGTTCGGGAACAGCTGATGCTCTCATGCATGCCTCAGTGTTGCTTACCTCGAAGCGAGCATAGAAGGGATTTAGCTTGTCACTGGGCAGCTCGCGGCTGTGCTTCCCTTTGTAGTCAGTAATAGTTTGTAGGCCCTGCCACATCTGACGAGCGTCAGAGCCGGTGTAGTACGATTCAATCTTAGTCCTGTATTGGCCCTTTGCCTATTTGATGGTTTGTTGGCGGTGATAGCAGGATTTCTTATAAGCTTCTGGGTTCGAGTACCGCACCTTAAAAGCGGCAGCTCTACCCTTTAGCTCAATGAGAATGTTGCCTGTAATCCATGGCTTCTGTTTGGTGTATGTACAAACAGTCACTGTGGGGACAACGTCCTCGATGCACTTATTGATAAAGCCAGTGACTGATGTGGTGTACTCCTCAATGCCATCGGAAGAATCCATGAACTTATTCCAGTATGTGCTAGCAAAACAGTCCTGTAGTTTAGCATCTGCTTCATCTGACCACTTTTTTTATAGACCGAGTCACTGGTGCTTCCTGCTTTTAATTTTTGCTTCTAAGCAGGAATCAGGAGGATAGAATTATGGGCAGATTTGCCAAATGGAGGGCGATGGAGAGCTTTGTACACGTCTGTGGAGTAAATGTGATCTAGAATTGTTTTACCCCCTTTGGTTGCGCATTTAACATGCTGATAGAAATTAAGTAAAACTGATTTAAGTTTGCATTAAATCCCCGGCCACTAGGCGCACCGCCTCAGGGTGAGTGGTTTCCTGTTTGCTTATTTCCTTATACAGCTGACTGAGTGCGGTCTTAGTGCCAGCATCTGTCTGTGGTGGTAAATAAACAGCCATGAAAAAATTGAACTTTCTCAGGAAAGTGTGGTTTACAGCTTATGAGATACTCTACTTCAGGTGAGCAAAATCTAGAGACTTCCTTAGATTTTGTGCAACAGCTGTTTGCAAGTATACACAGACCGCCCCCCCTTGTCTTACCGGAGTGTGCTGTTCTATCTAGCTGATGCAGCGTATATCCCTCCAGCTGAATGTTTTCTATGTCGTCATTCAGCCCCGATTCGGTGAAACATAAGATATTAGTTTTTGATGTCCCGTTGGGAGGATATTCGTGATCGTACCATGTCTAATTTATTTTCCAATGATTGTACGTTGGCAAGTAATATTGTTGGAAATCTGCCCTTACCATCAGCGGATCCTTACGAGGCACCATGATGTGGATTTTGGCCTTGTTGGGTGTCTGAAGTAAATTCTGTGCGTCCTGCTTGTTGAAGAAAACATCTTAGTCTAATCTGAGGTTGAGTGATCGCTGTCCTGATATTCAGAAGCAATTTTTTGCCATAAAATACGGTGGCAGAAACATTATGTACAAAATAAGTTACAAATAACGTGAAGAAGAAAAAACCCTGCATAATAGCACAATTGGTTAGGCGCCCGTAAAACGGCTGCCATTTCTTCCGGCGCCGTCTTTCCAAGCTAGCCAGGCTACTTGTGCTTGCGGATGCAGCTGCCACAGCGCAAGCCACTTTTGAGAAGCAAATGAGGCGAGTGATAATGCCGACAGCATGGCTACTGACTAAATAAAATCATACCTTTGTGTCCACAGCTCGCTTACAAAATTGGCTCCAGAAGCGAACTAGGGGAATTCTTTGCTTATAAAGCAGATGAGGGCCAGCACACTGAAACAACTAAGCAAAAGGTGTTACAAAGCAGTGCAGTGAAAGGGAGGTTTAGGTCCCAAATGACATATCAGAACTATTTTACACATTTTAACATTATTCTACTAGCAATTCAAATGATTTTTAAGTGACAATGACATCAACATATATTCAGCATGACAATGTGAGCTTTATAATATGATTACAACCCAAAGGTAATGTGAAATGCACCTATGACAGGAATACATTTAGACTAAACCCACTTCGTGTTTGTCTGAGCTTGCTAGCAGTAGCCAGCCAGCAGGCCCGGGCGGAGCATTCTACCTTCAGAGTTGAAATGCATTCTGGGAATCGTGGTATGCTGTGTAAAGTCCATTGTAGAGACTTGCACTATAGAAGCTTAATGTTTTATGTCGATTTGGAAATAAAATATTCTTTAATACATCAAATTATTTAGTTGTAATTAATCATAGGTCTAATAAATGTAATTTGACCCAATATTATGGCCAATAGACAAGCAAATTAACCCTATGTATCAAATACATTTTACAATAGTTTAGATGTATTGTACAAATATTTTGTATGCTCAGAATCTAATATGGTTTTGCATAAGGAAAATGTTAAGATATTCTTCTGTTATTTAATATTATTTTTTAAGGAAATTAAATATAGAATATATTTTGGCTTTCTACTGTTTATCAATATTTTGGTTCAATGTTTATTTTGTGACTAGCTTAATACCCTTTCTTTTTTTGATGTGGTATCATTTCGGTATTGAGTATCATGATGCTTAACCTGGTAGGTAGGGGTATCGAAGTCAAAATGTAGGTATCGCGACAACTCTAGTTCACTCAAAAGCCATTTACACACCTTTTTCATTTTGCGCAAGTGTTCTTCTCCTTTTGTAGAAAAATACATTGAAAGTATAGGGACCGTTACTTTAATCAATGCGAATGGCGATCAGTGTTTACCATCTATTTTTACCACTAAACCACTGGTCCCCAGTAGTGTCCTATGATAAAGGTAGTGTATAAAGTTTCAATTTGTAAGGTGTAGGTATCCTCCTTTACAATAACTCAGAAATCCCCCATTTCAAAGAAGTCATTATCATGGCAACAAACTGTGATGACTGTGGACATCGAACCAACGAAGTAAATTTCCTCCTTTTTTTCCTTTTATTTAATCATTAATTCATTGTTAGGCACATTTTATTTTCAAGGCATATTCATAGATTGCAAATTTGCTAATATGACTGCATGACTCTATTCTGTGGTTAAGGTGAAATCTGGTGGAGCCACAGAAGAGCTGGGCACAAAGATAACCCTTCACCTCACTGACGTGTCTGACATGTCCAGAGATCTTCTCAAGGTAGCCGCCTCCATTGTACTGCCTGTTTATCTGGCATTCACTAGTTTCCTTTTATTGTGTCATTGCATTAACTTGGTCCCAGGTCTGTTTGTGCTTTTTCCAACTCCGTTGCTGCCATTGTCATGCCAAACAATACATACACCAGGGATTATCAACTAGATTCAGCCGCGGGCCACTTTTCTTTTCTTGAGTGGATGGTCAGGGGGACAGAACATAATTAGAAATAATTTGTTGGCAAAAAATTGACCGTAAGAAACCCAAACAGATATATTTGACAAAAAACAATCATTTCAAACCTTGCTTACATTTGTATACGATCACATATACAGTATCGCTCTATTATGCAGGGGAATACTTTGGAACAGATTTCCAAACTGTCAAGTCACTTGGAGCTGATTTGCTGGTGTTTTTCCAGTCTTATTTACAACAATAAAAAAACATGTTTTTTTATTTGGACCCCCTTGACCCAAATTTGGCTCGCCAGTTGGGGAACCCTGACATACACTCCATAACTGTGGAGGATATAAACATAATAAAGTCAAAGGACTTGTTTCCATTGTGGTCCTCGAATAAAGCATACAAAGGAACATGGAACTTTTTCACAGGAGAGCAATCATATTCCTGAATCATGTTGGAGTTGACTCAACCATGCCAGTTTTGTCATGTTGTGGTTGTTTGTGCAGTCGGAGACGTGTAGCATCCTCATACCTGAGCTGGAATTTGAGTTGGGGATGGCGGCTGTCGGTGGCAAATTCACCACCTTGGAGGGACTCCTCAAAGACATTAAAGATCTGGTAAACCCTTTTAATGCTTTATTCAATCGGTTGAGAATTATAGGGGGAACTGGATGAAGGGAAGATGCATTATGAACAGTGATCACAGGGATTGAACTCCAGTCTCCACTGGAGAGTTGTATATGTTTTAACGCCGCTTGTGTTAGCTCTAGTCCACTGGCTCTGCACTAGGTGCACTTTTGGCTTGGTGGATACTTTTGCCAAGGCTGCTGTGCTGTAATTCTAAGGCAGTGGTACACAACTCCAGTCTGTGAGGGATGCTGTGTCTGCTGATTTCATTTTCACCTTTTTAATTAGTGACTGATTTAGACCTGTGAAGCCAGGTGTGGCCAATCATTTACATTCATTTATTAGTTAACTTCTATGTAGAAACCAAAACCAGCAGGCCTGCTTCAAGGATTTGAGTTGTGCACCCCTGGTCTGCGTTCTTTCACTGTTATTTTTAATTCATGTTTCTCCTCCACTTTGTTTTCCTCCAGATTGTTTCTAAAAATCCCTTCACTTGTGGAGACAGCTCCACTTCAGATCGAACAGAGAAACTTAAGCTTTTTGGCCAGAAGATTGACAAGGTTAGAGGCATAACATTATTGAATAAGTCTATCACTACTGTTTTGTCTGGATCTAGTTTTGGTTCCACTACATCTATAGCTTGAGTGTACTTACAACTGTTAGTGATGTGTGGAATTAAATGTTTTTACATTTATTTTCATTTGATTATCGTAACTTACTCAGGTGAACTCATTGGCGTATTGTCTCACTTTGTAATTGTTGTTTAAGATCCATTCCATCAATTTTGAGCTTATTGCAATTTTTTTAAACGGAATGTTACCAATTGGCATAACAGTTGTAAATACTAACAATGTGTATCTACACTGTAAATGCATTGTAACTACCATGTAAATAGGGCTTTTTGGACATTTCATGTATTGGGAAACTAGTTTTTATAGTTTGTAAATAGGAGGCATTTATTCACTTTTATACAGTAAGTGTATTCTGGCCCTCAATCATCAAATAACTGTTAGTATGACATTTGTGTACATTTCAGTAATTTAGCAGACACACTTATGCAGTGCAACTTACACTGCAATTAGGGTTAAGTGCCTTGCTCAAGGGCATATCAACAGATTTAGTCAGCTCGGGATTCGAACCAGTGACCTTTCTGTTACTAGACCAACGCTCTCAATCGCTAGGCTACCTGCCCTGCAGATATTTTATTTAGACTTCAGAAAATCTCATGCAAGAATTTCACATTTGATTGATCAAACTTGAGTGAACTGCTTATTAGGGTACATATGCTGTATCTAAGTATGTTTGGCTAGACAATAAAGCAGTTGTTAAATGCAGAACAGTGGCGGCACCCATGCTGAAACTGTATCTAAAAGTGAAATGGAGGCTGGAGTGGGACTTTAAAATGCCTCTTCTTTTGAAAAATACTGTAGATCATGGCGGGAGACATGGATGTTCACATTGTTCTCGATGACCCTGCAGGGAACAGCTATCTCCAGGTACTAGGGCACTTCTCTTTCTCAGGTCTTTAAAGGGATAATTTGGGGTTTGGGCAATGCATCCAGGATGAAGGAAGTAAGATGTTTTGCAATCCAATGTTAACTTGTGTTAGCACTGAATGTCTACAGGAACAGCTAGCATGCTGTGCCCATAGACTTCCAGTCATTGCGCTAATGCTAGTTAGAAACAGTCTTCATACTGGACAGATATGGTATCCACATCTGCTTCGGGGGAAGTAGATAAAGGGCCTCATTGCCCAAATCCAGGACTATCCCTTTAAGGTTCAAACACGAAGTCTCCTCCCACTGGATAAATTTGTCATTTTTCATGAATCACATTTTCATTTCCTGCCCTTGTTCATTGATGTACTGTCTGAATGTATCGAATTAGAATGCATTTGTCTCATGTTTGTCTGCAGAACATCTATGCGCCTGACCCAGACCCAGAGATGACAACTGAGAAGTACACCAGGACCTTTGAGCAGAACGAAGACCTTGGTCTGAATGACATGAAGACAGAGGGCTATCAGAAGTAAGGACTTCTGCAGCAGAAGGGTTGATCTTACATAAACAATGCATTCTTTGGAAATTAATTTGAGACATTTGCCCTCACTGAAGTTCACAAGGACAGATGTCTTGCAGTTTTGATATTTGAGCACAATATGGTTGAAAAGTGAGATCTTATTTAAAATAAAGCAATCAATATGTTTATAATTTGATTAGTAAAGTATGCATTTTTTTGTTGAGAAATGCACTAATATAATCATGCAATTGAAATATTGTGTTTTTGCATCTGGTTGTTAATGTGATTCTGATTCAGTGGAATAGACTGGTTGAATTGGCCTTCTTCATTTATATTGATGTGTCCTGTTCAATGGGAGTAAATAAAGAATATACACTGGCTGCTGTATACAAATGATTGTCGGCTTTTGTTTGTGTACCTTGCCTTGTATAAATACCTTATCTATAATAAAACACTGCACTGCATAATTGCCCACAGCTCTTCAAAGAACCAATTCTATATTCATTTCAATGCGCTGTGTCCTTTGTTCATGAGCTCCCTGATGGAAAGTTCCCGGATTGTGAAAACAACAGACTGGTGATGACGTTTGTGCGCGTTCCCAGTATCAGTACAGAACATTTATTGAAATCAACAATTTCTGTCAAATAGACATGACATCACTTTGTTAAGCACAAAATGTGTTGATACAGCACTACTAAATAAAAACAATGAGATCTCTGCGTTAATTCACCCCACCCTCAAATGAACCACCATTTATAGCTCATATCCAAGAGACCGTGTCAAATGTGGTTTATGATCTAAGAAAATGTCCATACATGTATATGAATAGTCCAATGACGGTGCCTGCGCATCGTGGAAACCAATAACATGAAGCATTGTCCTTCTGCAAGCATCCAGTATCGGGTTGCGCTGTCATTAATTTGAAAAGGAGGCTCTTTATACAGAAGTGGGTGTCTCTTAACGGAGCTCAGGTTTTGTTTTGTGATCTGTATCTAGTTGGTTACTTGCTCTTTGCTGGTTTTTCAGTCTTCTTGGGTAGGAGGACCGCCTGAATGTTAGGCAATACTCCTCCTTGCGCGATGGTGACACCACCTAAAAGCTTGTTGAGTTCCTCGTCGTTGCGGACAGCCAGCTGAAGGTGGCGAGGGATGATCCTGGTCTTCTTATTATCCCTTGCAGCGTTGCCAGCCAACTCGAGGATCTCAGCCGTTAGGTATTCCAGCACAGCAGCCAAATAGACAGGAGCTCCGGCACCGACACGCTCGGCATAGTTGCCTTTGCGCAGTAACCTGTGGACACGTCCTACGGGGAACTGAAGGCCGGCGCGGGATGAACGGGACTTTGCCTTCGCTCTGGCCTTTCCTCCAGTTTTGCCTCTACCAGACATGTTAATTATTCTATTGTCACCTATCAATCCAAATACCAACCAGCTATACAGCGAATTTTCTGTCTGCCTTTACGTAATGCAGTTGAGGATTATTGTACTAATATACCTCAAGTGTCCCTATGATTGGACGGATAGGATGGAAACGCTTTAACCAATGGTGATGAACTACACCATTCAAGTGTCCAATAGCAAGAGCGCCGCTCTCCACACAGCTCTGCATTGCGATATTATATATAGAAGACAGGCGTATAACGTGTCGTGTTCTATTCACAGTAAGTGAGTGGAGCGAGGAGCGGAGCGTGCCCAATTTGACTGGAGCGTGGAGCGAGATTCCGAAAGGCTGGAGCAGTGACGGTTCTAGCTTGTATGGCTCCCTGTGTGCGAACCCCCCCTTTCAGCCCCCCCCCCCAACAAAACTGTCATTTTTATTCAGACATTTGGAACAACACAAATAAATAATCCTAACATTTAAAAATATAAATATAAAAATATATACAGTCATGGCCAAAAGTTTTGAGAATGACACAAATATTAATTTTCACAAAGTCTGCTGAAGTTGATGCAAAGAGTCTATATTTGCAGTGTTGACCCTTCTTTTTCAAGACTTCTGCAATCCACCCTGGCATGCTGTCAATTAACTTCTGGGCCACATCCTGACTGATGGCTGCCCATTCTTGTATAATCAATGCTTGGAGTTTGTCAGAATTTGTGGGTTTTTGTTTGTCCACCCAAGTTCTCAATGGGATTAAGGTCTGGGGAGTTTCCCGGCCATGAACCCAAAATATCTATGTTTTGTTCCCGAGCCACTTAGTTATCACTTTTGCCTTATGGCAAGGTGCTCCGTCATGCTGGAAAAGGCATTGTTCGTCACCAAACTGTTCCTGGATGGTTGTGAGAAGTTACATTCGGAGGACGTGTTGGTACCATTCTTTATTCATGGCTGTGTTCTTAGGCAAAATTGTGAGTGAGCCCACTCCCTTGGCTGAGAAGCAACCCCACACATGAATGGTCTCAGGATGCTTTACTATTGGCATGACACAGGAATGATGGTAGCGCTCACCTTGTCTTCTCCGGAAAATATTTTTTCCGGATGCCCCAAACAATCGTAAAGGGGATTCATCAGAGAAAATTACTTACCCCAGTCCTCAGCAGTCCAATCCCTGTACCCTTTGCAAAATATCAGTCTTTCCCTGATGTTTTTCCTGGAGAGAAGTGGCTTCTTTGCTGCCCTTCTTGACACCAGGCCATCCTCCAAAAGTCTTCGCCTCACTGTGCGTGCAGATGCACTCACATCTGCCTGCTGCAATTCCTGAGCAAGCTCTGTAGTGGTGGTGCACCGATCCCGCAGCTGAATCAACTTTAGGAGACGGTCCTGGCGCTTGCTGGACTTTCTTGGGTGCCCTGAAGCCTTCTTCACAACAATTGAACCGCTCTCCTTGAAGTTCTTGATGATCCAATAAATGGTTGATTTAGGTGCAATCTTACTGGCAGCAATATCCTTGCCTGTGAAGCCCTTTTTGTGCAAAGTAATGATGACGGCACATTTTTCCTTGCAGGTAACCATGGTAGACAGAGGAAGAACAATGATTCCAAGCACCGCCCTCCCTTTGAAGCTTCCAGTCTGTTATTCAAACTCAATCAGCATGACATAGAGTGATCTCCAGCTTTGTCCTCATCAACACTCACACCTGTGTTAACAAGAGAATCACTGACATGATGTCAGCTGGTCCTTTTGTGGCAGGGCTGAAATGCAGTGTTACTGTTTTTGGGGGACTCAGTTCATTTGCATGGCAAAGAGGGACTTTGCAATTAATTATTACATTTAAAATCAAATCAAACTGTATTTGTCACGTGCTGAAAACAACAGGTGTAGACCTTACCGTAAAATGCTTACGTACAAACTCTTATGGATCCGCCCCTTTAAAAAATATTGGGCCTAAAATGACACCCAAATCTAACTGCCTGTAGCTCAGGACCTGAAGCAAGGATCTGCATATTCTTGATACCGTTTGAAAGGAAACACTTTGAAGTTTGTGAAATGTGAAATTCATGTAGGAGAATAAAATACATTAGATCTGGTAAAAGATAATACAAAGAAAAAAACGTGTTTCTTTTTTTTTTTCATGGGTGTGTGCTTGATTTTATTTTATCTGTCTGCAACTGGAGTGGCTGAAATAGCAGAATCCACTCATTTGAAGGGGTGTCCACATACTTTTGTATATAAAGTGTATGTTAGATAGATGTCAAAAGACATTACAGAAGACAGAAATGCAAAAAGTGTCCTGCTTTTTATGAATTCACCTTACACGTGATATGTTCAAAGTACATATGATGAAAATGTTTGTAGTGTTGCAACACTGTCTCCTTTTATATGTGGTCTCTCTTCATCAGGTGCTTCTGCCTGATGGATTTAAAAGTGGTGGAAACCCTTTCCAGCCAATGCTCTTCCCAATCCAATGCTTTTAAATCCATGAGATGGAGTGTGCAAGTGACCACTTTGGGAGAAGTGTGTAGAATTGTGATGCAGTCCAATAGTCCCAAATATCTTCCTCTCCTCACCTCCTTTCATTCAGTACATAACCGCTAATCTGGAGGAAGTAGAACACTAAAAGCAACATGTTGAAAAAACCTCTTCTGCCCTTTAATCTATCTGGGATAATAATGAGGGAAAAGAGTTGAGGAAAGAAAGCCACTTAATAATATTAGGAACCATATTATATGCAATCCAAAGAAGGCACTCATGTCCATTTGAATACAATAAGATAATCAATGTATGATATCATTTTATGAACTCAAATATCCATGAAATTAGGACAAAGTCACATCTAAGACAGTACAAGTCTGTGATTTAATTCAGATCCTGTTACTACAGCATACAATGGAAGGACAAGACTTAATCGTGTATTAGCTGCATAATAAGGGTGTCTGCCCGCAGGTGGTGATAATGAAACCAAATGGAAATTCATAAAATTGTGGACATGGAATACTATAAACTCAGATTTTGTGGACTGTTTTGACAGAATAGGGAGGGAACGTTATTTATAAAAGGGGTTACATGAAGAAAATCGGACCTATCTTTAATGAAAACGGATGGCCCTCCCTTCAGCAAAATATATTTGACCTAAACCCTCCCTGAATGCTTGAAAAAGTGACCATCCCCTATACCCAAAATAATAATTCAAACAAAGTGGATAGCAGAGAACATGTCTACTATTTACCCTCACTTCTTGGACAGACCAGAGCCTTAGATTTGCAGTTTTATAAACTGTTCTTCGTCCTGTAAGCATTACACGGCAACGAAGGAATTTTGATAGCGCACAGGGCTGCGGGCCAGAAGGTTGTGGGTTCGCAGATCACTGTGGACAAGAGTAGGGGTAGAAAGATCTCTTTTATAGTATAAGCACTGCATGAATCTATCAACGTATTTGCAGGTCCGAGAAAAAATGCAATGCAATTCTACGTCATCTTACATATTAGCAGAATCTTTTTTAATACCACACAAATTACCAAAATTACAGGCTAAGAATGAACAGAGATATGCAGTGCCTTCAGAAAGTATTCACACCCCTTGACTTTTTTCAATTTTTTTGTGTTACAGCCTGAATTTAAAATGGATTAAATTGAGATTTTTTTGTCACTAGCCTACACACCATAACCCATCATGATGTCAAAGTGGAATACTGTTGTTAGACATTTTTACTAATTAATTAAACATGTAAGCTTAAATGTCTTGAGTCAACAAGTATTCAACCCCTTTGTTATGGCAATCCTTAACAAACCTTTGCTTAACAAGTCACATAATAAGTTGCATGGATTGACTCTGTGTTCAATAATAGAGTTTCACCAAGTAGTGAATTTCAAAAACGGATTCAACCAAAAAGACCAGGGAGGTTTCCAATGCCTCGCAAAGAAGGGCACCTATTGGTAGATGGGTAAAAATGAGAAAAAACAGACATTGAATATTCCTTTGAGCATGTCACTACAGTGACATGGGTGTATTGTTAGACCATCCAATGTGTAATTAATAACTTTATCATCCTTCCTAACTCAGTTGCCGGAGAGGAAGGAAGCAGCTCATGGATTGGTGACAATTGCCGAGTTTACTGGCAGTGATAGAAGAAAACTGAGGATGGATCAACAACATTGTTGTATTATTATTGTATTATTGTATTATTGACTGTATGTTTGTTTTACTCCATGTGTAACTCTGTGTCATTGTATGTGTCGAACTGCTTTGCTTTATCTTGGCCAGGTCGCAATTGTAAATGAGAACTTGTTCTCAACTTGCCTACCTGTTTAAATAAAGGTGAAATAAAATAAATAAATACAATTGTAGTTACTCCACAATACTAACCTAAATGACAGAGTGAAAAGAAGAAAGCCTGTACAGAATAAAAAATATTCCAAAACATGCATCCTGTTTGCAATAAGACACAAAAGCAAGACTGCAAAGAATGTGGTAAAGAAATTAACTTTTTGTCCTGAATACAAAACATTATGTTTGGGGCAAATCCAACACAACACATCACTGAGTGCCACTCTTCATATTTCAAAGCATTGTGGTGGCTGGATCATGTTATGGGTATACTTGGCATCGGCAAGGGAGTTTTTTAGGATAAAAATAAACGGAATAGAGCTAAGCATAGGCAAAATCATAGAGGAATACCTGGTTCAGTCTGCTTTCCAACAGACACTGGGAGACAAATTTACCTTTTAGCAGGACAATAACCTAAAACAAAAGTTCAAATATATAAAGGAGTTGCTTACCAATAGTTGCTTACCAATAGTTGCTTACCCATAGTTGCTTACCCATAGGGCGGTGCACAATTGGCCCAGCGTCGTTCAGGTTTGGCTGGGGCAGGCCGTCATTGTAAATAAGAATTTGTTCTTCACTGACTTGCCTAGTTAAATAAAAGTTAAATAAAAAAATATAAAACCAAGACGACATTGAATGTTGCTGAGTAGCCTAGTTACAGCCTTGACTTAAATCGCCTTGAAAATCTATGGCAAGACTTGAAAATGGTTGTCTAGTAATGATCATAAACCAACTTGACAGAGTTTGAATTATAAAAAATATTGTACAATCCAGCTGTGCAAAGCTCTTAGAGACTTACCCAAAAAGACTCCCATCTGTAATTGCTGCCAAAGGCGCTTCTACAAAGTTTTGAGTCAGGTGTGTGCATACTTACGTCAATTAGATATTTCTGTTTCAATTTTTTTATACATTTGCTAAATTTTCTAAAAACATGTTTTCACTTTATCATTATGGGGTATTGTGTGTAGATGGGTGAGAAAAATGTATATTTAATCTATTTTGAATTCAGGCTGTAACACAAATAAATATGGAATCATTTAAGGCTTATGGATACTTTCTGAAGGCACTGTAGGCCTGTTTGTTTATGTTATCATATTTCTCCAATGCCAAATCTATGTGTGTTGTTTGCAACTAAACTGTCCCTGTTTGCAAATAATTAATTCTGAGATGTCATTAGGAATCTGAGGATGGTACTTTCAAAAGTTAGGCCTACCTTTCTACCCCAGACAGTGTAAGGTCTACCTTTCTACCCCAGAAAGTGTAGGCCTACCTTTCTACCCCAGACAGTGTAGGCCTACCTTTCTACCCCAGACAGTGTAGGCCTACCGACGCAGAAAAATGGAACCATTAACTGCTGGCTACTTTTCTTCCGTGGCTTAAACTAACGAGTGGTCACAAGTGCTTCCCTAAAAGCTGTCTGGGTTTAAACATCTATTGTAGAGAAAGTTAATAGCTTAATCAATTGATAGTGACAGAATTAGACTACTTCCGAAGCAAAGTCTATATCTTGTCTCCTCGGCTGTAGATCAGCCTCTGAATCTCAAAGAAACAAAACAATGATATCCTCATATGCATCGTCATTTTCCCCTGGTATTTAACATATTTTTTCTAGCATAAAGCATCGCTGACCAAAACGCTGTTATATATTACTGTATATAATCAGTCGATCAGTTTTATTTTCTTCAATATCTTAAGCTAACAAGGGTAGGCCTATGCTTTTTGCAATTTTCTTTCATTAAAAGTAGGCCAAAGTTAACCTCTGGTCCATCTTCGCACTCTCTTTCTTAACCTGAACAGAACATAGGCTATATGCTAGTCCGCCTATCGCCTATTATTTTTGGAAGAATCCTTTGACTTTCCCCCTGAACTGCCACCACAGGCCTACACTGCACATCCATTGTTTTTTGATCAGCAAGAGCAGAGCAGGCCCGGGGCTCAGGGTTGGAATATCCATTGCAGTGTGTAATGCGGCGGTGCGCGCTAATAGCGTTTCAATCGGTGACGTCACTCGCGCTGAGCCATTGAAGTAGTGGTTCCCCTTGCTATTTCGTTTTTTTCTGTGAGTTCAATGGGCATATTGCACAGTTGCTCTAGCGATAAATCAGGTCAAGCCCGAACTGTGCGATGTATTGGGGAGTTGTAGTTGACAATACTATACATAGTTTAGCGCAGAAAACGCGGCAATTAACTAAAATGACCATAATCCATTGAGTGCCAATTTGTCCAGCCTCAGTAGAATAGACAGAAGAATATGCAATCGAGAGAGCAGTTGCTTCGCGGTGTATCTCTATCTGAAAATACACGGCCAAAGGGTTGTGCCAATCTCGTCATACTCGTAACCGTTTTATTACACTTGATACTCGTAATGGGATTTACTCGTGATAGGAGGCTATACCTCAAGTGCTTTTACCTCAAGTGCGCATTAATGTGCTATCACTCAAGGTGCATCTCAGAGTGCATGGTTATGCGCAACTCATTCACACACATTGAAAAAACGACCCCGACTGATGACAATGCACATGATTTACTTACTTAGTCCTATTCAATTATCAACTAAATAGACGAATAACTATCCTAATGCATGACTGGCTACTACTGCTTGTATTTATTCCAGACGCAGATTTCGATGACGGCTAATTCGCCTGCCCCAAGTAATGTTTCACTTTCGAAAGGAGCAAAACTTCTCTCCTGTAATTTATGCCATAACATCTGTACAATCAAATTAAACTATCAACATATATTTATTGTCTAATGATCTGTTGCTTGGTAAACATGTATGGACGAGAATAAATAATAGCAAGCATAGCCTTGGATCAGGACATAACAACAGAAGTCAGCAATGTAATAATTATACGGACCAAGTAGGTATACGAAACAATGCAAAGTAGACAAACAAAAACAACCATATGACCTCAGCAAAGTCGACAGGAAATAACTAGATTGAAAAACAATGACTAGCTACGGATTCTGATTCATACACGATGTTTGCAGTGGCGTGTATTCATGGATGCCAAGGGAAACCAGGCTTAACCAAATATTTGACCAATCCCAAAATAAAAATGATAAAAGACTCCAAATAAGTGTCATGATGTTGGAAAAATTGCGCACAACATTGTACAGGTCTTATTTTCACGATTTGGACATTAATTCTTTGCATTTTGTATTCCTAGTTGAATTAGTTAGGGAGCGAAAACAAAGTACAAGCCTGAGTACAATAGTTCATTGGTCATGTGACCTACTGACTTCAAACAAGTTTCATAATGTCCACTGAGTTGGCCTACACATTTCACACCCTTTAGTTTGTCAATTTTCATCTCACAAGATTTTACGTGTATTTTTCAAAATGTAAAATTTCAATAGCTCCTTGATCATGTGACCTACTGACTTTTAACAAGGTTCAGAATGTCCACTGACTACCCTTCTATATTGCACATCCTATAGTTTGTCCATATTCATCTCACGCGTTTTTACATGAATTTGTCTACATTTAACATTTCAATAGCTCCTTGGTCATGTGACCTAGTGACTTCAAATGAGGTTCAGAATGTCCACTCAGTGGGCCTACACATTGCACACCCTGTAGTTTGTTCATTTTCATCTCACACGTTTTACAGTCATTTTTTTGTCTTCACTATTATTCTACAGTGTAGAAAATAGTACAAATAAAGACAAACACTGGAATGAGTAGGTGTGTCAAAACTTTTGACTGGTACTGTATATATATATATATATAATATATATATATATATATATATATATATATATATATATATTTCCTGAGCTTTCTTATCTCCTAGACTTATGATTTATTTTAAGACTGTCTTTTTGTCCTTTTATGAATGTGTTATTCAATTTCTCTCATCTATGATAGTAAAGGCCAAATTCATTATTTGATCAATTAATTTTTGCATACGTTTAACACAGCTTAGACTTTATCACAGCTTAGACTTGTAAGAATTAACACGTTTCATCAATAAGGGATCATAGCTAGCTTTCACCTGGATTCACCTAGTCAGTCTATTCATGGAATGAGCAGGTGTTCCTACTGTTTTGTACACTCAGTGTAGATCGCTTTATATAATCAGTTCCATAGTTTTTTTTATACAGGGGTAGGCCGAAGCTTTTAGCAATTTCTTTTGACAAAAACAACAAGACCTCACATACCCCCTCAATTCGAGCCCTGGTTTTAACTTAACACATCAAGCTTTTCACTGACACTGCGATATTTAAGGAGTGCATGCTGACTGAAGGACCTGGCTGACAAAATCTATGGATAGTAGACTATAGTTTCGTCTGTCAGACAGAGTGTACCTCTTATTGTTTTAATAGAAAGAAATAGGCACCAACACAAAGCCCTCTTGTTGTTAGTAGCCTAAAGTCAAATTTAAATGAGGACTGTTTAAATGAATTAGGTCTTCTCAAATTACTCTACTTTCAGCACACATGCGCTGTCCATCTCAACGGCTGCCGCTTCATATTAATGCAAGTTATGTAAATTACTGTAATATGGCTATTGTTAGGTCAATAACTCGGAGAAATAGCTTAACCTTGGGCAACGAAACATATTGTTTTTTTTACTAAAATCAATTATAGCAGGAGGAAGCTTACCTCTGGTCCTACTTCTCATCGCCGCGCTCTCCCTTTCAAACTGAACAGGACATCAGTAGTCGTAGTCCGCACGCACATACACTGAATTTTATGGACAAACACATTTTTAAAATCCAGAAGAAGCCTTTGACTTGTCTCCTGAAGTGCCACGTACACATCACAGTCATTGGTTAGGCAGCACAAAAGGGTTTATGTCAGCAAGAGCAGGGCAGGCAGGGGCTCCTGATTAGGAACACCTATCCATTACAGTGTGTAATACAGTGTTAGTTTTACATAAACCATCCCAGCAGCACAAAAACTCAGGAAGTACATTTTCTTAGAAATATACTGTAACTTTGACCTGTGCTTCTCCGAGCATGCTCTTCGTATAGCCTAGGCCTATAACCTATAGAATAGGCTATGGGTCATTTGATTGAGACCACACTAGATGTACATGATATTGCGAGCCCATCAGAGAATCAGGGATGAGGGGCATCATCAAGCACACTGAGATATCATGATAAGCAACTAATTCTCGAACCCTAAGCGATATGACATTTAATCAATTACACTGGACAAAAAAACGACTAAAAACTATACCCTACCCCTGACTGAAATTGAAAAAACATTGCCCTCCCCCATTTTCCTCCGGGTAACAATTGTGTAAATTTCGACTGCTCCCCTTAGCACAACTATAGCAGTTTCCAAATAGACCTGGAGGGAATAACAGGTGCATGCAACATTTGACTTATTATTCCCTCCCTTTACTTTCAGATTTCCTCAAGTATTTCTGGTATGAATGTTCATCATTTCATTAAACTCTATTCAAATGACAGTCCTCCCCGTCTTGTTCTGATTCTGAGGCTGAAGAAATTTGGCCTGTCACCTAAAACACTCACAAACTTTTACAGATGCACAATTGAGAGCATCCGGTCTGGCTGTATCACAGCCTGGTACAGCAATTGCTACGCCCACAACCGCAAGGCTCTCCAGAGGGTGGTGCAGTCTGCACAATGCATCACAGGGGGCAAACGAGCTGCCCTCCAGGACACCTACACCACCCGATGTCACAGGAAGGCCAAAAAGATCATCAAGGACAACAACCACCCGAGCCACTGCCTGTTCACCCCGCTAGCACCCAGAAGGAGAGGTCAGTACAGGTGCATCAAAGCAGGGACCGAGAGACTGAAAAAAGCTTCTCTCTCAAGGCCATCAGACTGTTAAACAGTCTTCACTAACATAGAGTGGCTGCTGCCAACATAGACTCAAATCTCTAGCCACTTTAATATATTTAATAAATGGATTTAATAAAGGTATCACTAGTCACTTTAAATAACGCCACTTTTATAATGTCTACATAGCATACATTACTCATCCCATATGTATATACTGTATTTTATACCATCTATTGCATCTTGCCTATGCCGCACGGCAATCGCTCATCCATATTTTTTATGTACATATTCTGCATGTTATCAATAAAATTTGATTTGATTGATCTGTATTCCCAGTTATGTCACATCCATAGATTCAGTCCTAATGAATTTATTTCAATTGACAGATTTCCTTATATGAACTGTAATTTGAAACTGTTGCCTGTTGCGTTGAGGATGAGGAATAGACTAGAAACTCAGCTGCAGCTACATTATAGTTATTGATTCATTATCAAGTTATTGATCACATCGTTTCTTACTTGACATTACTTACCGCATTGCTTCTCTCAGGTGTAACCGGAACGGCCAGAGAGTGTTGGGTGTGAACGGGCAACAGCAGGAAACTCGTTTCTCGTTCAAGGTCTTCCACTTTGTCAAGCACAAGAACAGGACGCTGTCCACCTACCACCTGCACTGCTCTACCAGAATCTGCGAGAGGACTGTCTGCACCTCCCTGCTCCATGTCAGTTGCTGCTTCCTTGACCTTTTCCACAGACTTATTTTGGAATGGATTAAATTGTTTTTTTTTCTCCTCATCTATCTACCCACAATACGTCACAATGACAAAGCAAAAACTGTTTTGATTGCTCAGTTTGGCCGGGCGGCCAGCTCTAGGAAGAGTCTTGGTGGTTCCAAAGTTCTTCCATTTAAGAATGATGGAGGCCATTATGTTCTTCTGGACCTTCAATTTTGCAGAAATGTTTTGGTACCCTTCCCCAGATCTGTTCCTCGACAAATTCCTGTCTTCGAGCTATATGGACAATTCCTTCGACCTCATGGCTTGATTTTTACTCTGACATCAACTGTGGGACCTTACATAGACAGGTGTCTGCCTTTCCAAATCATCTCCAATCAAGTTAATTTACCACAGGTGGACACCAAGTTGAAGAAACATCTCAAGGATGATCATTGGACACAGGATGCACCTGAGCTCAATTTCAAGTGTTAGGGTCTGAATACTTATGTAAATGTTACATTTTTTTTATAAATTTGCAAACATTTCTAAAAACCTGTTTTTGCTTTGTCATTATCGGGTATTGTGTGTAGATTGATGAGGAACATTTAAAAAAAAACATTTTAGAAAGGGCTTTAACTTGTGGAAAATGTGGAAAAGGTCAAAGGGTCTGAATACTTTCCAAAGGCACTGTATATGATGCTAGTTATTGCCTATGACCTTGTGTAAGGAAGCTGTTCCAACCACCCCTATTCTTCCCAGAACTGAACGGACAACATGATCTGCTCAAGAAGGAGGCGGGAGGTCCAGTACACGGCTGTGACCAACACAGCCACAGTCAGCTTCGGACCCATCCGCACCCAAGTGGACTATGGTGAGCAAAAACCACTGATCATTCATGATCATCATTCGCGTCAGCATTCAATGGCCCATCAGCAAAATATTGCCGACACAGTAACAATTTATGGATCACTTTTACTTACTGCACGTTCATATACCAGTAATGCCTTTTTGGTTAAGGGGGTTTTGATGTTATGAACACAGAATTTCCTTATTATTTTACGCAGGTGATCCTGTCAGAATCTTATCTGAAGGTAATCATCTTTTTTAAAATCATAATCATTGATATGATATCTACATGAAATGCACATACAGTATTATACATTAAATTGAGTGCCTTCAGAAAGTATTCACACTCCTTGACACTACATTTTGTTGTTACAGCCGGAATTCAAAATGAATTAAATAGATCTTTCCCCCCTCACCCATCTACACACAATACCTCATAACGACAAAGTAAAAACATGTTTGAAAGCTTTTTCAAATGTATTGAAAATTAAATACAGACATTTCTCATTTATACGTATTTACACCCTAGTCAATACTTTGTATAAACACCTTTGGCGGCGATTACAGCTTTTAGTAATCTTGGTTGTCTGTATCAGCTTTGCACATCTGGATTTGGGGATTTTCTCCCATTCTTCCTTGCAGATTTTCTCAAGCTCTGTTAATTTAGATAGGGAGCGGTGGTGGACAGCAATCTTCAAGTCTTTCCACAGATTTTCAATGGGATTCATATTTTTGTTCTGAAGCCATTCCAGCGTTGCTTTGGCTGTATGCTTAGGGTCATTGTCCAGTTGGAACGCAAACCTTTGCTCCAGTCTAAGGTCGTTTGCACTCTGAAGCAGGTTCTCATCAATGATCTGCCTGTGTTTGCATCCATTCATTGTTCCCTCTAACCTTACCAGTCTCCCAGTCCCTGCTGCTGAAAAGCATCCCCAAAGCATGCTGCCACACCCATGCCTCATGGTAGGGATGGTGTTAGACAGGTGATGAGCTGTGCCTGTTTTTTTTCTCCAGACATAGCACTTTGCATTCTGGCCAAGGAGTTAAATTTGTCTAACCAGACAACAGAATCTTATGCATTATGCTCAGTCTTTCACCTGCTGTCATGTGCCATTTTCTCAGGAGTGGCTTCCTTCTGGCCACTCCCCCATAAAGCCTGGATTAGTGAGGTGCTATAAAGACAGTTGTCCTTCTGACTGGTTCTCCCATCTCAGCCAAGGAACAATTTAGTTCTGCCAGAGTGGTCATTTTGTTCTTGGTCACCTCCCAGACCAAGGTCCTTCTTGCACTGTTGCTTAGTTTGTCAGATGGCCAGGTGGACTCCAATCAAGTTGTAGTGATAACTGAAGGATGTTCAAAGGATTTGGATGCACCTGAGCTCAATTTGCAGTGTCATAGCAAACGGGTGTGAATATTTATGTAAATGAAATAGTTCCGCATTTCATTTTCAATATTATTGCAAAAATGTAAAAAAAAAATGTTTTCACTTCGTCGTTATGGGGTAGTGTAGATGGTTGAGAAAAGTAATCAATTTTTAATTCAGGCTGTAACACAAAATGTGGATTAAGTCAAGGTGTATGAATACTTTCTGAAGGCAATGCATGCTGTAAATAGATACTGCAACCTTTTCCCAATATTGAGTATTTCATATTTTAATTTCAACGGATATAATATTACTGAAATTGTGTCGAAAAACAAATCTTAGTGATGTCTTTTCTCTGAACCTGCAGTCGCGGAAAACATGAATCTGTGCAGGAGGTTGCCATAGCAGCAGGGGTCATTGGTGCACTCTGTATCTCTATGGTAGCCTTTATGTCATACTGGATCGTTGAGCCAAGGACCATGTCGAAGACGACACTACACAAGTGACACTTGTTGGATACGTGGTTTCTTTCCCTAAGTCCTAGTTTTTATGCTCACTGACCTAAACGACTAGGTGGGTCAGTACAATCTGGCATAAATTAGCATACCAGTTGACTATATTGCTTTCATCCACACAGCTTATTCAAGGAAATAGCACATGGGCAAGGATTTCACTTTCAGTTTTGGGACATGGCTGGCTGGTCTTAACACGTCTAGGCTACTAGCCCTTGAGGTAGGAAGGTTTTTAAGTCCAAAAGATGACTGGCAAATGTCAGGCTGAAATAAACACTTTTCCATGTGAATATACAGTGCCTTGCGAAAGTATTCGGCCCCCTTGAACTTTGCGACCTTTTGCCACATTTCAGGCTTCAAACATAAAGATATAAAACTGTATTTTTTTGTGAAGAATCAACAACAAGTGGGACACAATCATGAAGTGGAACGACATTTATTTGATATTTCAAACTTTTTTAACAAATCAAAAACTGAAAAATTGGGCGTACAAAATTATTCAGCCCCTTTACTTTCAGTGCAGCAAACTCTCTCCAGAAGTTCAGTGAGGATCTCTGAATGATCCAATGTTGACCTAAATGACTAATGATGATAAATACAATCCACCTGTGTGTAATCAAGTCTCCGTATAAATGCACCTGCACTGTGATAGTCTCAGAGGTCCGTTAAAAGCGCAGAGAGCATCATGAAGAACAAGGAACACACCAGGCACGTCCGAGATACTGTTGTGAAGAAGTTTAAAGCCGGATTTGGATACAAAAAGATTTCCCAAGCTTTAAACATCCCAAGGAGCACTGTGCAAGCGATAATATTGAAATGGAAGGAGTATCAGACCACTGCAAATCTACCAAGAACTGGCCGTCCTTCTAAACTTTCAGCTCATACAAGGAGAAGACTGATCAGAGATGCAGCCAAGAGGCCCATGATCACTCTGGATGAACTGCAGAGATCTACAGCTGAGGTGGGAGACTCTGTCCATAGGACAACAATCAGTCGTATATTGCACAAATCTGGTCTTTATGGAAGAGTGGCAAGAAGAAAGCCATTTCTTAAAGATATCCATAAAGTGTCGTTTAAAGTTTGCCACAAGCCACCTGGGAGACACACCAAACATGTGGAAGAAGGTGCTCTGGTCAGATGAAACCAAAATTGAACTTTTTGGCAACAATGCAAAACGTTATGTTTGGCGTAAAAGCAACACAGCTCATCACCCTGAACACACCATCCCCACTGTCAAACATGGTGGTGGCAGCATCATGGTTTGGGCCTGCTTTTCTTCAGCAGGGACAGGGAAGATGGTTAAAATTGATGGGAAGATGGATGGAGCCAAATACAGGACCATTCTGGAAGAAAACCTGATGGAGTCTGCAAAAGACCTGAGACTAGGACGGAGATTTGTCTTCCAACAAGACAATGATCCAAAACATAAAGCAAAATCTACAATGGAATGGTTCAAAAATAAACATATCCAGGTGTTAGAATGGCCAAGTCAAAGTCCAGACCTGAATCCAATCGAGAATCTGTGGAAAGAACTGAAAACTGCTGTTCACAAATGCTCTCCATCCAACCTCACTGAGCTCGAGCTGTTTTGCAAGGAGGAATGGGAAAAAATGTCAGTCTCTCGATGTGCAAAACTGATAGAGACATACCCCAAGCGACTTACAGCTGTAATCGCAGCAAAAGGTGGCGCTACAAAGTATTAACTTAAGGGGGCTGAATAATTTTGCATGCCCAATTTTTCAGTTTTTGATTTGTTAAAAAAGTATGAAATATCCAATAAATGTCATTCCACTTCATGATTGTGTCCCACTTGTTGATTCTTCACAAAAAAAATAGTTTTATATCTTTATGTTTGAAGCCTGAAATGTGGCAAAAGGTCGCAAAGTTCAAGGGGGCCGAATAATTTCGCAAGGCACTGTATCTGTGTAACCTGCACATATAGCATTGCATGTTTAAATAGTGTATTTCCTTTTTAAGCAATGAAAGTCTAGTATTGTTATTGGAATTAAGGGTTCTCTTTGTTTAGGGACAAGTGTCAATGGATGCTATGCAATATAACCAAATGTCACAATTCAAAATGACTACATGTGTATTAGGGTTTCAAAGACTCCTTTTTGATGCGGTCCATCAAATCATATTTAAATGTTATAGTTGTCTTTTCCTTAAATGTCCCAGTCTTTAGATACCGGTGTATAAAACCATACTCGGGCCGACTCTTTTCTCTGTATATATCAATGATGTTGCTCTTGCTGCGGGCGATTCCCTGATCCACCTCTACGCAGACGACACCATTCTATATACTTTCGGCCCGTCATTGGACACTGTGCTATCTAACCTCCAAACGAGCTTCAATGCCATACAGCACTCCTTCCGTGGCCTCCAACTGCTCTTAAACGCGAGTAAAACCAAATGCATGCTTTTCAACCGATCGCTGCCTGCACCCGCATGCCCGACTAGCATCACCACCCTGGATGGTTCCGACCTTGAATATGTGGACATCTATAAGTACCTAGGTGTCTGGCTAGACTGCAAACTCTCCTTCCAGACTCACATCAAACATCTCCAATCGAAAATCAAATCAAGAGTCGGCTTTCTATTCCGCAACAAAGCCTCCTTCACTCACGCCGCCAAGCTTACCCTAGTAAAACTGACTATCCTACCGATCCTCGATTTCGGCGATGTCATCTACAAAATGGCTTCCAACACTCTACTCAGCAAACTGGATGCAGTCTATCATAGTGCCATCCGTTTTGTCACCAAAGCACCTTATACCACCCACCACTGCGACTTGTATGCTCTAGTCGGCTGGCCCTCGCTACATATTTGTCGCCAGACCCACTAGCTCCAGGTCATCTACAAGTCCATGCTAGGTAAAGCTCCGCCTTATCTCAGTTCTCTGGTCACGATGGCAACACCCATCCGTAGCACACGCTCCAGCAGGTGTATCTCACTGATCATCCCTAAAGCCAACACCTCATTTGGCCGCCTTTCGTTCCAGTACTCTGCTGCCTGTGACTGGAACGAACTGCAAAAATCGCTGAAGTTGGAGACTTTTATCTCCCTCACCAACTTCAAACATCAGCTATCCGAGCAGCTAACCGATCGCTGCAGCTGTACATAGTCTATTGGTAAATAGCCCACCCATTTTCACCTACCTCATCCCCATACTGTTTTTTTTATTATTTTATTTATTTACTTTTCTGCTCTTTTGCACACCAATATCTCTACCTGTACATGACCATCTGATCTTTTATCACCCCAGTGTTAATCTGCAAAATTGTATTATTCGCCTACCTCCTCATGCCTTTTGCACACATTGTATATAGACTGCCCATTTTTTTTCTACTGTGTTATTGACTTGTTAATTGCTTACTCCATGTGTAACTCTGTGTTGTCTGTTCACACTGCTATGCTTTATCTTGGCCAGGTCGCAGTTGCAAATGAGAACTTGTTCTCAACTAGCCTACCTGGTTAAATAAAGGTGAAAAAAAAAAAAAAAAAAAAAACTCAAACACTTGACATCTTTTATACAAATAAAATAGAAATTGTCACATTTTTCTTCATAATCTGTCCTGCTGCTCTTCAAGTTGGTCAGTTACACATTCACACAGACCAAGCTGGAATTGAAACGCAATGAAACCATTACTTAGATTTGAGTTACAGAATCAACCCTAGCCCAGAGTTACAATGGTACATTTGTATTTGTTAGATGACATGGGTCTTCAAATACACATCTTATTTTTAGACACGGATTAAAAAAAATAAAATAATAATTCCACTATTCATCACCATATAAAAAAAAAAAAAATACTATTAACAGTTTAGAAACAAAAGCATTGGCATCCCCCAATCCCGTTAGTTTATTCCCCCTCAAACCATCTGAGGTGATGCAAAGAACAGGAACCACACTCCTTTGGTAGAGATTCAAGCAGCTTGAGACATGGATAATATCTACTTATTCTTCTTCAGTCAGTGCAACAGTTGAGCAGCCCTGAAATTCATACTTGCAGCCTTACAAAGACCAGGGTTGTGTTCAGCAGGGCACAGCATAACAAAACGATAATCAATGCCATTTTATTTTGATCACCTACTGAACACAACCAATGGCAAGCCCAAAATTACACCTTGGTAATTGAAGTTTATTTCACTTTATGTATTGGAGTACAATTTAAAGAAACTAGAAATCAAGATAGATGTACTTCAGTGAAAAATGTTTCCCTCAAGCTAATTCATTGATGAATTGTCAGAAGACCATGGCGAGAAGGTTCTGAAAAGCATGAAATAGATTTTACACCTATAAACACATTTAACGACTGGTCATCAGTAATATTTGGATGACAAATCAATTCCCCCTTTGTAGGATATTGTATATACACACAATCACAGATTGTTTATGTGCCACAATACAAGGTATTAAAGGCATTCAATATTCAAATACAACTAAAACCCATTCCATTTCCCAAGAGGAGCATACATTAGCTCCAGCCCATTTGATATATTTCTCAACAACCAGTGCAAACGCACAAAAAATAAAATAAAAGCAAAACTTCCTACGTGAAAACAAGCCTGCTTGAGAGGTCAAATCACAACTACCCTTCCTGATCTCAGAAAGCGACAAACAATGCAATGCAACAGAGTTCCAGTGGAGGAAACATTGAGTCCTGTTATCATTAGTCCTACCAAAACTAAACACTTCTTTGTTCAATGCAGGGCAAATATACAGTTGTCCAAGTAGTTGTTTGCATGTGGGAAAGTATGCCTAAACCTGTAGGGCAGGATGGTAGAATACAAACTTGAAGTCTTGTGTCAGTTCATTCGCTGGTTATTCCAGGCTTAGTCAGCGCTCCTTGCTCATGTCAGTAAGAGGGGAAAGATGTTCGGCCGCAGAGGGGGATGAAGGTGAACAGAAAGTGAGAACGAGAGGTAGGTAGTGGGAATAAGACAGTTCAAGAAGTCTGAGCTGATCCAATGACTTTACAGTTTTCAAAATAAAAGGCTGGAAAAACAAAACCCCCAAAATATGTAGGAAACAATTAAACAGTCAACAAATACAATGATATCTCGTTCCAGCTGTTAAAACTCATCCCCTTTGTGGTTTTCTGACTGTTTTTTCTCTGTTGGTTCTGAAAATTGGAAGGAGGAATACAATATTATACTCAAATATGTAGCAGCACAGTATTACAAATATGACCAGGTATAAAACCAAAATAAAGACTAAAGGACAAGAAAACTAAAATGCCCTTCCTTTTCATAGTTGCAGACAGTTGCTCTAGCTTGAATGCTATGTTCAATTCTTTTCCATCAGATGCCCACTTATGTAGCGAGAAATTGTAAAGGCAACTGGGTGCCAATTCACACACGCAAAAAGGTAGTTTCTATGGCAGACACTGTTCCTATGACAGACGTACCTGTCCTTGTAGTTTTATCTGTAGGCTGTGATTGGCTGAGTGAGTCTGTGTTCTGTCCAGTGGGCTCTTTGATGGGCGGTTCCTCTTGCTGCACCTCCTCAGTGCCCTCTTGAATGAAAACAAATGTTGCCAATGAAAAGAGAACTGATCGGTGATTAGAATTGTTTAAAAGGGATCATTGACAAGTTCCCATGTCATGTGAACAAGTCTGCAGAAACACTTCCTTTGCAAATGACATTCATTACAGATGAAACTCATTGCTGAGGAACCCCCTTAATTACGTACCAAACAGAAGAAAAATGGTCAAACAGGGAGGGACTACCTGGATTTGTCCAATAAATGCTCCATAACCTTTTTCTACGGTGTGCCAAACTGAACATGACCATATTACATACATTCTATGACAGACGCACCTGTACTTGCAGTTTTATCTGTAGGCTGTGATTGGCTGAGTGAGTCTGTGTTCTGTCCAGTGGGCTCTTTGATGGGCGGTTCCTCTTGCTGCACCTCCTCAGTGCCCTCTTGAATGAAAACAAATGCCGCCAATGAAAAGTGGACTATAATTACATTTGTCCAAGGGATCACTGATAAGATATCACACGTCATATGAACAAGTCTGCAAAAGCACTTCCTTTGCAAATGACAGTAATTACAGCTGAGGAACCCCCTTCATTACATAGCTAACGGAGGAAATGTACTTAAACAGGGAGGGACTACCTACAGTCCATACACTCAAATTAGTTTCAAAATGTTTTGCTACACTGTGCCCTACTGAACATGACCTCTAGATATAAAGCACATGTTCCATAACAGAAATGTGTTGGTTTTCCCCGCTTTCCCACCTTCGTCTTTGGTCTCCTCCTTGGGAAGTATGACTTTCTCTTCCATTTTGCTGCTGTTGGCCTTGCTGCTGCTGCTCTCTGTGGTGCTGTTGTTATTGGGCTTGGCGGCCTTGGGCTTGGCAGGCCTTGGGCTTGGCTGCCTTGGGCTTGTTCAGCAAGTAGTTGACCTCGCGGTCCAGCAAAGCCCACTTGGACTCTATGTCTTTGGACAGCAGCACAGGCCGCTCCGTGGGAGAACTCTTCTCCTGTTCAGCTACTGTGTTGTTCTTCCACGTCTGTGGAAGAGGGGGAGGTATTGGTGGTTAAAATGAAAAATAATCAAAGATTACAAACGATGGCACTCAAAGTGAATCACTTCCATATAGATTGTTTTGAACCACATTATCTCAAATTTGAGTAATAATGGTCAATCAAAATAATATAATTGACAAATGAGCTGAGTAAAACAAATAGGACATTATTAAACATCATTACATACAGAGGTCTCGTTGATGACTTTTTCCAACGTCTTCAGCTCCACGTCAGTGAAGATTCGGTCATCCTCTGGTACAAGTTTGGAGCTCCTTAAGGAAAAACCACAGAAGACCCATGTCAAATGGATGCATTGTACATCTCATGATTCACCTCTAAAATGTTAAACTATGAAGCTAAGCAGGGTCGGTCCTGGCCGGTCGTTGGATGGGAAACCAGATGCTGCCGAAAGTAGTGTTACAGGGCCAGTAGGGGTCCCTCTTTCCTCTGGTCAAAGGAAAGAGATCCCAAATTCCCCAATCTGGCCCTTATACCATTATGGCCACCTAATCACCCCCAGCTTCCAATTTGTTAATTCATCTCCTCCCCAGGTCATTGCTGTAAAATATTGTTTTCAGGCAAGGCACTGCACCACAGTGCTAGAGGCGTCACTACAGACCCTGGTTCAATCTGGGGCTGTATCACAACCGGCCGTGATTGAGCAGAGCACAATTTGCCCAGCATCGTCCGGGTAAGGGGAGGGTTTGGCCAGGGTAGGCCGTCAATGTAAAATAAGAATGTTCTTAACTGACTTGCCTAGTTAAATAAATAAAAATGACCTGGTAAAATAAGGGTAAATAAACAGATCTTGGGTCAGTTTTTCCATTTTCCATTCCAGGTTATGAATGGTGAAGGGGAAGCCGATCCTAGAGCTCTAACATTGCTGCTTTGACCCACCTGAGGAAGAAGCTGGAGCGGTTGAGCTTGCTCTCCAGGGTGGCCAGGTGGCCAGGCCACTTCCTACGCTCTTCCACGCGGAAGAACATGGCCCTGCACAGCTTTCTGAGATGCTGCAGCTTCTCCCGCAACTCCTTGGTGGACGCAGAGTAGCCATCCTCGTCCATCCAGGTCGACACTTGACTCAGCTTGGCCAGGATGGCTTCCTTCTCTTCCTCCAACACCACTGCCTGGTACTCCTCCTGGTACATTTTGTCCTAATGGAGGGGGGGGGAGAAGGCTTTATATACACACACACACGTGTGAGAGCGCCAGACAGAATATACTGATGTCGTACTGTAAAGGTACTGTTCTAACCTGGGTATCAAAAAGGAATGCCTCAAGGCTGTTCAGTGTCTTCTCCCTCTCCTGTTTCTTCAGGTCTCTATCAGTCAGGTCTTGGAGCCTAACAGGAAGAAAACAAACATTATTGCAGCAAATTTGGAGGTAGCCGGGACTCAAACCTCGGTCTATGAGTCTGTCAAACAACTTAGCCATTACACCAACAGATTCAAAGCCTCTGAAGTCACTAGGTGTTTGACAAGTCACAACACTACATCAATATCAGCATTATTACAGCTTGAAA
The DNA here is from genome assembly GCF_034236695.1 of Oncorhynchus nerka. Taxonomy (NCBI): domain Eukaryota; kingdom Metazoa; phylum Chordata; class Actinopteri; order Salmoniformes; family Salmonidae; genus Oncorhynchus; species Oncorhynchus nerka. The sequence goes on along the minus strand of NC_088417.1, from coordinate 55,125,855 downwards.
AATGTATTTTCAACTTCCCCACCCTGCACATTTGAGCCCAACTAAAATGTCATAAGGAAAGAGCAACACACTTCTTGTTTGAGGAGGTGATGGCGTCTAAATGAGGGTTAAGGATGTCTTTCACTTGGAGCTCCACTGTGACATCCTCATAGATCTCGTTTTTCTTCTGATGCTTGACTTTCTTCTCGGCCTCAGTCTTTGCCGCTTCCTCTGTCGTTTTCTCCTCTTCTCCAGATTTGGCTCCCTCCTTTTCATCCTGCTCAGAAAAATAAAATATTTAATAGTTCATGGAATCTTGGTTTATTCAAGAGAGCCTCATTTACATTACGGTAATGAGTTATTTAATGTTGAATTCAAAAAGAGAATGAGTTAAAACTCATTCATGTGAGGTTAGTATACACCCCCCCCCCCACTCTTGACAACATTCTCTTACCAAACATTCCATTCAACATTGTTAACATTTTTGAAAGTTCATTAAACACAAAATGACTGAATACACCCCAGGGCTGAGCTAAACAAACCAGGGACACGTTTAGAAGGCAAACATTGTGGAATGTTGCAGTTAGAAATGTCACGAATAGAGCTGTCCGGATTCCTTAAACATGCCAGAGGCATTTTTGTTCTACATATTTCCATCTAAATATTCCACAATGTGGAACAAGGAGAACTGAGCTAGGCCCAGCGACATCCCAGGCATTTATGTGGAATCCAACTGAGCCAAGCTCTTACCTGAAGGTCAGCCTTACTGTCTACTCCCTCAGTCTTCTCGTGGGTTGGGGCCACCTCCTCCTGCTGCTGTTGTTGTTGTTCCTCCCCAGGCTCCTGCTTCTCTTCCTGGGGCGCAGCCTCCTCTTGCTCCTTCACAGACTCCGGATGAACCTTCTCATCCTGGATTCAGAGACAATAGGGGAGCGGCAGAGAGAGTTAGACAGCCATGAACTAGTGTTAAGGAGGAACTCTGGTGCTTGTTACATTAGAATGGTAACTTAGTAGAGGGTTACCTGAACTGGTTCAGTCACATTTGTGTTGGGTTCCGAGGATCCCCCTCCAAACAGGCTGGAAAATGTATTTCCCAGTTCTGACAGGTCAAAAGAGACAGAATTAAGACATGGAAGAGACTGATTTAGAGCTGGGACAATAACCTGAAAATTATCGACATTACCATACAGATCCTTATCGCAGGCATTTTGCTGATATAGTTCATTAGTTCATGGCCTATACTAGAGAAATGTGAAGCTTGAAATTAAATAAGTATGCTAATATGGGCGATTGTTAATTTGACAATTGATGGCTACAACCAAACTAGTAACTCAAAAGGCACTCGCACATCTGAGCAAACTTTTTGCAGGTTCATGGCAACAGTTGATGAATGAAAAAGGAAACCGCACACTGCTCTTGATAGTATCACTGAGCTTTAATAAGCTTACATATCGGTCGCACGGCCTTCGTCAGAAGAGAGGCCGATACGTAAGCTTTTAAAAATCAGTGATACTATCAAGAGCAGTGTGCAGTTTCCTTTTTCATACAACCAAACTAGTAACAATATTTTAAAAGATCATTTAAAAAGTGATGCACATTAATGTTATAAACGTAGTTCTTGCATCAATTCAGGCAATTTTGTCTGTCGCCCACCTCTACTATGATTATGACTAAAGGGGTGATCAGATGTCAAATGATTACGATGTTAGCATAAAACCTACTTGTCAGAGTAGACTCCTCCTCCACAACGGTCTCAAAGACAGACACCACCTGAAGAAAGCAACTTAGTTCAAGTGATAAGGTCAATGTCGATTACCCCAAAACAGAGTTCAATAGTGTCTAAATCAACTCAAAATAACTTCAAACTAAGCCAATTTTAATTGGGTTTATGTGGGTAGATTAAGGCATTACAAACCTCAGATGCAAACGCGATGAGAATGTATATTTACATTTTATTTATTTTTTTGCATCAAACCTTAACGTAAATATAAAATATTATTTGGATGTATTTTGCAACCATCTTGAAAGTGTAAAAAGCCTGATGTGTTTTGTATTTGAGGTTTAGTTGTACTTCCAGAGAGGAGCTCCATAAGCATTAGAGGATTGCACTGACCATAGAGTTCATATAATTCACATTCGATAAGTAATTATATGGTACTGACCCAGTCAAGGAGGAGCACGCCACTCTCGTTCATGTTGAAGCTGGCATTGATGCCCTTGTACTCAGCATCTGTGTGCTTCTGGAAGCTGCTGCCCACCCCAGACAGCTGCACTGTGGTCAGGTTGAGAGAGCCAAAGACACTGGTGGAAGAAAGAAATTACACTTTTTATTTACAATTCAAATCAGACCCCTCCAAGTTAATGCATCTGATGATAATTGAAAGTTAATGCAACAGGTAAGTTAGCTGTAAGTCACTTCCATTCCAATTCAATTCTAAACAGATTTGTCCCCCTAGTGTCTATAGCCCTAATATAAATGGCCGAACAAACGCTGCTATAGCATATCCTTAATTTTCCAGGCGGTCTACATAAAACCTTTTCAGACTTTGCCGTTTAGTCGTGTTGGCTCACAGAGTGGGGTAAATCTATGGGCCGATTTCCTGGACACAGACAATCAAATCCTAGGCAAAAAACAAAAAAACAATGTATTCTCCATTGGACCACTTTACACACATATATATAACCTTCCTTTTGTCTTATCTCAAACTACTATATTTGCAGATTATCCTACAATTTATACAGCAAGACAACTGGTTCAACGGGTACAGCAGGCTCAACAAGTAGATCCAGGAAATAATGGAGTGGGTTTCCCAGAACAAACTCGTTTTGAACACCAGGAAAACCAAGGTTATGTTGGTCTGTTCCATCAGCAAAAGGCCAACAAAGCATGGGATACAATTAAGTATTGGGGGGGAACCACAAATTGAGGAAGTGTCAGAAACCAAACTACTACGGGTGCAGCAAGACAACTGCTTATCATGGTTCTCAAACTCATGTAAAGAAATATATTCAAACTGCATGCATGATCAGAAGTATAGCCAAATATTTACCGGGAAATGTTCTTTAGCAAACAACCCAAGCATTAATTGGTAGTCAGGTGACCTACTGTTCTGTGGTCATGCATCAGCAAGTGACATTAGGAGGCTGCAGATCGCACAGAACAAAGCAACAAGGATGGTTTAAATGTGGATATGGTTCTTCTGTTGTCGTCATGCTCAATGAGTTGTTGGTCCTCAATCAAGATCATAAAAAACATGCTTATTTTATTTCACAATGTACACCATTTAAAAAACAGCCAAACTCTATTCACAACAGTATTCAGTTGGTAAGAGACAGACTTTCAGTAAATACTAGGAATAGATTGTCCACCAGCTATGTTTTATCCAGACAGAAGACAAAATAACATTATGATTTAGAGCCATAAAGAAATGGAATAACTTCTGAGCAAACCAGAAACCTTCCAATATAAATTCAAACAATACTTTAGAACCATTTTAAATTGGAAGGTTGTGCAGGACTATTGGTAGATGAAGGAATCAAACTATAATTTCAGACTTTATCTGGTCAATATGTCAGTGTTATGTCTGTTACAGTGTGTTGTATGTGAAAATGTGATCTTATGATGAGTTGTATTTTAATGTTTGAGGACTCGTGGAAGATTAGTCCAAATTCCGACTAAAAGAGATCGTAATAACATCCATTCAGCATGCTTTAGTCCATGCCTAGGCTTAATCTGTCTCCAGGAAACTGGACCTAAATTCCGACCAATTAAATCCAACTTTATTTTGGGTGGTGTTCACCTGAGGTCTTCCTGGCCCAGGAAACTGAGATCGCCGTAGTTGATGTTGAAGGCAAAGTCATCAGTGTGGTTGAAGGTGAGGACCTTGCTCTGGGGGTAGGGGGCCATCCTCTGGAACAGAATATGCTTGTTGTGCTTCAGGATCCTGGAACCATCCTCCTCCATCTCACTTGTGAACTCCACCTGGAGAGTGAGAGAAACAAACACAGCTGTATGCTACAATCCAAAATAAATGTAAAAGATGAGCACCATATGACATGCAGTTGTGTGGTGCTTAGCTTTTACTTTCATTTTGGATTGAGGCAATTCAATTATTATTATTTATTTTTTAAGGGGTGGGTTTCAATGTTAAAGAATGGGCTGTGTTACCTGAATGGGGAAAACGGTTGCCTCTCTAACCAGGAAAGGTTGGACTTTGAAGGCCTTGCTGAGGGCAGCGGCCTGGTACACAGCCCCCATGGCTGCAGCCTCATCTGCGTTGAGGTTCTTCCCTAGCTCCTCTCTACACACAGTCAGGTCAAAGTGAAATATCACTTCAAAAACAAGGTTGGCCAGATAATTTTTCAGACCTCAAAAGTAGTCAAATGGTTAGGTATATGAAACTACATGCCTCAACCAATGTTCACTCGAAGCTGCGGTGTAGCCCGAGACGGCCGTGCAGCTCCCCGGGACTGCCGCAGAACGGAGAGGTGCACGAGACAACTTCACTCAACTTTCTAGAGTTTAACCAGTTGGTGTTAACTATCATTTCCCTTCACTGTGGCAATTGTGATCAAAGCAATAGCCACTTTCAATGCAACATAATGTAACAAAAATTATAAGAGATTTTTCTGTAGGCAGACCGCGTTGGAGTAGGATGCTATTGCGCCCGTACTCTACACAGACCGGTGCAGCATAACCAATCAGAGCTGCAGTAGGCCTATATGCAAATAGACCATTGCCATATACAGATGTGTCATTTTTTTGAAGTGGACTGTTTACAGGCTTAGATGTGCTTGTTTTGAGATCAAAGCAAGAGCTGCATGTAGCCACGTGTGCACATTTTATTAATATCCTTTGCTAGTTAGTGAATTATTAGCCCAGTTAAAAGCTAATTTCTAGTCAGCAATAGGGGTGTCATTGCTTCATACAAGAGCACAAAACATGTACATTTCTAGACATCGTTGAAAAGCAAGTCCGGTATAGAGCTATTTTTGGTCTTAAAAAAGGGTCTGCTGTATTTTGAGGTTAGCTTGACTAAGCCAAGTAGCCAATAGGCAGATGTTAGCACCATTTGTCTGATTCATTATAATAAATGGTTTGGGAACAATAACGTAAAGTGGTTTCTTGCAACCACCACATTCAGTAACCTTGTTTGAAGGACTAGATAACAGGTCAATGTCAATCCCTGCATGTTTCTTTCAAAAGTCTTATGGAATGTAGGCCTACATTGACCACCACACATTGGCTGCTACTGTAGGCTGAATGATAGAACAGCTATTTCCATGTTAAAATGTTATGGGATGCATTTTCACCATTGTTTCATGGCAGGCCACTCTTGTACAGTGGCTTGCGAAAGAGTTCAGCAATGGTTAAGTCATACCACATATATTCAATTGGATTGAGGTCTGGGCTTTGACTAGGCCATTCCAAGACATTTAAATGCGTTTCCCCCTTAACACACTCAAGTTTTGCTTAAGCAGTATGCTTAGGGTCATTGTCCTGCTGGAAGGTGAACCTCTGTCCCAGTCTCAAATCTCTGGGAGACGGAAACAGGTTTCCCTCAAGAATTTTCCTGTATTTAGCGACATCCATCATTTCTTCAATTCTGAACAGTTTCCCAGTCCCTGCCAATGAAAAAGATGGTGTTCTCAGGGTGATGGTGTTAAACAAAAAAAGCCCCATTTTAGTCTCATCTGACCAGAGTACCTTCTTCCATATGTTTGGGGAGTCTCCTATATGCTTTTGGCAAAAACCAAATGTGTTTGCTAATTTTTTTCCTTTAAGCAATGGCTTTTTCTGGCCACTCTCCAATATATCCCAGCTCTGTGGAATGTACGGCTTAAAGTGGTCCTACGGACAGATACTCCAATCTCCGCTGTGGAGCTTTGCAGCTCCTTCATGGTCTCTTTGTTGCCTCTGAGTAATTCCCTCCTTGTCTGGTTTGAGTTTGGTGGTAGGCCCTTTCTTGGCAGGTTTCTTGTGGTGCCATTTTCTTTTCATTTAATGTGAGACATTCAAAGTTTGATATTTTTTTATAACCCAACCCTGATCTGTACTTCACTACTTAGTCCCTGACCTGTTTGGACAGCTCCTTGGTCTTCATGGTGCCGCATGCTTGGTGGTGCCCCAGACTCAGGGGCTTTTCAGAACAGGTGCATGCATGCATGCATGCATGCATGCATATATGCATATATACACATACTCAGATCATGTGACACTTAAATAAAGTCCACCTGTGGGCAATCTAACTAATGTGACTTCTGAAGGTAATTGGTTTCACCAGATCTTATTTAGGGGGATTCATAGCAAAGGGGGTGAATACATATGCACAACTCTTTTCATTTTGTAGAATTTTTGTAAACAAGTTAATTTTTCCCCCACTTCACCATTTGACTATTTTGTGTATGTCCATTCCATGAAATCCAAATAAAAATCAATTACAGGTTGTAATGCAACAAAAATAGGAAATACGCCAAGGGGGAATACTGAATATTTTTGCAAGGCACTGTAGGCCTAATACATTAGGATCAAAAAGCCATCGTAGTCTACTTGGCAACTTAAAATAGGCACAGCCGGAAGTTGCACAGAATTTTCACAACTTTCAAGTTCACGCTCAGACCTACAATTTGCTCAGTGCCCAAATTTAAGAGAACATTGGCCTATTTTCATATTAATTTGTAATTAAGGCATATCTAGCTGATCTTCACAACAAATGGTGTGCACCCTAGTCTAATTTCCATTTTTCAGGTCCAAAAACACCTGGCAAAGTTTGATTTTGGGTCTAACTATCCCTTTAAGCCTTTTCATCCCAGATGGAGCATTTCCAACATGTGAGTTACATACCATCACTCTAGTAGATACTACCTATGACACTTTCAGGTAAAGCACTTACTCTATTCTATTCTATTGTGTTCCATTGTCTAGGGAGGTTTGTTGTGAAAATGACATCTTACAGCCAAAACCCTGGACAATATGTCCCTCATGTAGTGTAGAGCCCCAAGTATTGACAGTGTCAAGTGAAACTGTTGACATACTTCCCAACGGCTTTGAGCAGCACTTCTTGCACCTTAGGCACTCGGGTGGAGCCACCCACAAGGATCACCTGCTCGATCTCATCCTGTTGGAAAAAAATGTTGGAAGATATACTTACAGTACTTGCAAATAAACAAACATGTGTTGGTTCAATCTCTGAAGGCTTGACATGCTGAAACATGTCATGGTTAACCCCGTAAGGTCAATGTCCACACCCTCGTGGAAATCTAATTAGCAGAATCCAACAATCCCATAAAAATCTGTTCAGTTTAAGCAAGATATGTTTTTGTTTTGCATTGGATGCGTCTCAATCCACCACATCTGCCTGTCGGACTTCCACATCTGCAGTGTGTCAGACGATGAGACATCCTGCAAATCAGTCTTACAAAATAGTCTGTGGCGTCCAAACGGGTTGGCCTACAAACTACTGAAAAATATGTAAAGCATTGGTCGCATATTTCATGAGCTGTAATAAAAAAAGATCCCAAAATTGTGCCAAAGCTTATTTCTCTCAAATGTGGTGCAAAAATGTGTTTATATCCCTGTTTGTCACAAAACACAATGCCACAGATGTCTCAAATTTTGAGGGAGCGTGCAATTTGCATGCTGATTGCAGGAATGTCCACAGGAGCAGTCGCCAGAGAATTGAATGTTAATTTCTCGACCGTAAGCCGCCTCTGTCATTTTAGAGAAATTGGCAGTATGTCCAACCAGCCTCAACTGCCAACCGTGTATAACCACGTCAGCTCAGGACCTCCACATCCGGCTTCACCTGCGGGATCGTTGGAGACCAGCCACACGGACAGCTGATGAAATGTGTACAGCATTGTGTGGGCGAGCGGTTTGCCCCATGGTGGCGGTGGGGTTTTGGTATGGGCAGGCATAAGCTCCGGACAAACACAATTGCATTTTAAATCTACAGCAATGTGAATGCAGAGATACCGTGACGAGATCCTGAGGCCCATTGTCGTGCCCTTCATTCAGCACCATCGCCTCATTTTCAGCATGATAATACACAGCCCCATGTCGCAACAATCTGTACACAATTCCGGAAAGCTGAAAATGTCCCAGTTCTTCAGTGGACTGCATATGGTCCTTCCATGATCTGCATGTTTGGGACGCTCTGGATCGACCTGTACGACAGCATACTCCAGTTCCCGCCAATATCCAGCATCTACAGGCCACAATCAAGAGCCTGATCAACTCTACACAAAGGAGATGTGTCGCACTGCATGAGGCAAATGGTCACACCATGTACAGACTTTTTTTTTGGGGGTGGGGGTCTGACAAAGAGATGCATATCTGTATTCCTAGTCATGAGAAATAGTCATGAGAAATCCACAGAATAGGGCCCAATACATTTATTTCAATTGACTGATTTCCTTATATGAACTAACTAAATAGTTGCGTTTATATTTTTGTTCGGTATATTATGACCCCTCTATGGAAAGTTAAGACTTTTTCTCGTCGACCCCCACAAATCAAATCAAATTTATTTATATAGCCCTTCGTACATCAGCTGATATCTCAAAGTGCTGTACAGAAACCCAGCCTAAAACCCCAAACAGCAAGCAATGCAGGTGTAGAAGCACGGTGGTTAGGAAAAACTCCCTAGAAAGGCCAAAACCTAGGAAGAAACCTAGAGAGGAACCAGGCTATGTGGGGTGGCCAGTCCTCTTCTGGCTGTGCCGGGTGGAGATTATAACAGAACATGGCCAAGATGTTCAAATGTTCATAAATGACCAGCATGGTCGAATAATAATAAGGCAGAACAGTTGAAACTGGAGCAGCAGCACAGTCAGGTGGAAGTTGAAACTGGAACAGCAGCATGGCCAGGTGGACTGGGGACAGCAAGGAGTCATCATGTCAGGTAGTCCTGGGGCATGGTCCTAGGGCTCAGGTCAGTTGAAACTGGAACAGCAGCATGGCCAGGTGGACACAAGCATCTTGGGACTCGTCTGATGTCGGTACAGCCGATCTGCCAAGTTCGGTCTGTAGCGTCAAAACAGTTTGGGCTACACACTAATATGAACCCTCTTTGCAAAGGTGAGACTCAAACACGTTGGTTGTTTTGCTCTAGGACGCCCACAGGCCTCACAAGACTCGCCTGAAGGTCCCCCGGTACCAGTTGAAAAAAAATGAATGGAAGTCTATAGAGACTTCAGTGCCAAAATTAAGGGGCAAAAAAAAAAATCTGTCTCCCAATCTGTCATCTCAGATCGAAGACACTTCAGAACAAATATCCTTTAGTTTTCTTTTTGATAATGCTGGTTTTCCTGTGACTTTTGATGCTTTTGTCTGTCGTTCATAAAAAGTCCCAAGTCTACCCAAAATGTAAAATAAAGTTGGCCACTGCTTTACTAAAATATCAATGGACAAACAAGTGTAATGTTCATTAAGGCACTCAATGGGAAATGTTTTAAGGTTTTCAATGGAAAACCAAAAATCTAGTTATTGGACAAATCCAGGGAGTCCCTTCCTGATTAAGTCCATTTGGTGCCTAATGAATGCACTCACCAGGTGCCTAATGACTCACCAGGGACATCTCTGCAGAGCTGAGGGCATCCTGTACAGGGCCAGGCACTCTCTCAAAAAGGTCAGCACACAGGGTCTCAAACTCCACACGGGTCACCTTGGCCTTGAAATCCATGTCATCCAGCAGCCCTTCCACCTGAACAACAAAGAGTGCGAGTATATTTGGTTTACATGTACTGTAATACACATCTACAGTAGAACAATATGGGTAACTGTAAAAGTGCAGCTAAAAACATTTCCCCAAATGAATGGGTGCTTACTTTTAGATCTAACACACACCTGACAGAACATCAATACATAAGAAACGTTACAAAAAAATACCATATTTCTCTAAATACGCAGAACAGTGCAAGACTGGAAGTGACAGGGAATGGAGGGATAAAGAAGCAATGCGATGGCTTCACCTGTGTAATTATTTTACAAGGTTACACATCTACAGTAGAACACTACGGGTGACATGGGAGTAACTGGTAACTACTCTCAACTGCAGCAAAGGTAAGGAGAATGGTGTAAGACTGGGGTTAGCGAAGTTCCCGTCACCTGTGCCATGAATTCGGCATTAGCGCTCAGCACAGTCTTGAGTCTCTGGGCCTCCTTGAGGAGCTTGGCCATGGCCCGGTGGTTCTCCCTCACGTCCTTCTTGGTCTTCTTCTGCTCGTTGAATAGCTTGGCCAGGTGGTCCTGCAGCCGCAGCTCCATCTCAAAGCCCCCCAGAGATCGGTCAAACCTGGTCAAAGACAGAACATTGTTAGGTTAGGAACATTTGAGAAATGTGCTTGTCATCGATCCACAATAAGACATTGAAAATATAAATACTTAGTGAGCTCTGAAAGAATTGGGACAGTGACACATTGTTTTGAAAAGATTCAATGACTATGCGGTTAAAGTGCAGACTAAACTTTAATATGAGGGTATATTCAGCCATATCGGATGAACCGTTTAGAGAACACCTTTTTGTACATAATCCCCCCCCCCTATTATTAGGGGAGCAATGGTATAGGGACAAATTCACTTATATGGTATATTATAAAGTTAAGAATAGGAGCACAAATAGCAAACACCCAAGACATGCTAACCTCACCATTACAATAACAGGAGAGGTTAGCATGTTTGGGGGGGATATAATATTTTTGTAATAATACTCGACGCATTCAGGATTATCCGTAATCGTTAAAATGAAATTACAATACATTATTTACAATTAATTTCTATTGGTCACAAAATAATCTGAAACAACCTAAACAAACAGTAAATGCATCCAACAAATGTTGAGTCAAACTTGATGTGGTCATAGCGTACCATGAATATGAGAGAAAATACTTAACTACAGCGGAATTAGTCCCAATTCCTTTGGTCCCCTAAAAAGGGGGGACTACGTACAAAAAGTGTTGTGATTTCAAAACAGTTCACCCCATATGGATGAAAAGCCTGAAATGCAAGTGGACAGTCCGCACCTTAACCTCATACTCATTCTATCGTTCCAAAGTGCTTGAGTAGAGAGCCAAAACTTATTTTTTAAATCACCGTCCCAATACATTTGGAGCTCACTGTATATGGAATGAAAACAAAACTAGTACTTATTTCATAATGATTAGAGCAGAGTGCAAGGCGTGTGCTTTCCCCAACATCCTGTGTTGCAGTGTGTGTGTGTGTAAAAGTGGGTATACAGGTCCTTTTGTCTTACCCCACTCCTCGTATCTGGAGCTGTGGCTGGGAACCCGACTCTTCGGTTTTGACTGTCTGGTATGTGACGATGGTTGCCGTTGTGCTGCCTGAACCCATGTCATAGAACATTATGTTCTGTAGCGAGAGACAACGGGAATATAAGTCTAGGGTTACACAAAGCAACTTTTCTGACCCACGAAACAACTTATGAAGCGCTCAAAAACTAAAAAAGACTGAACCCAGTTAAAAAAACGCTTGTAAAAGCAGCCTAGTTAGCGCACCTGTGCTGTGCTGTTGATGACTTTTCTCCTGAAGACGCCGTAGTTGAGTGCCACCGCCGTGTTGTCGTTGATGAGCTGAAGGACTTTAACACCTGCCATCTGTGCGGCCTGCAGGACTGCTCTGCGCTCTGCCTGATTGAAAAAGACTGGGACGGTGATCACTGCATCTTTGATGGGCTGCTCTGGAAGCGAGAGTAAAATACATTCAAGGGGGGCTTCAAAATAATTGCGCAACAATGTTGAGAGAAAACCTTTTCCCCGTACTACTAGTGAACAGACAAACCTGCAAAGTCCTGAGCAAGTCCACGTGAATAGTTCAAAACCATGCCCAGGAGCTCCTCTGGAGAGTACTGCATTTCTCTGCAGGAAAACAGAGTAGACATTACAGCAAAGCACTTTTCATATTTTTATAAAATATATATTATTTTTTGTAACCCCTTTCTCCACCCCAATTTCATGATATCCAGTTTGTCTTGTCCCATCACCACAACTCCTGTACAGACTCGGGAGAGGCGAAGGTTGAGAGCCATGCATCCTCCCAAACACGACCCAACCAAGCCGCACTGCTTCTTGACACTGCTCGCTTAACCCGGAAGCCAGCCGCACCAATGTGTCGGAGGAAGCGCCGTACAGCTGGTGACTGAAGTCAGCATGTATTTACCCAGCCGCCACAAGGCGTCGCTAGAGCGTGATGGGACAAGGACATCCCAGGCGGCCAAACCCACCCCTAACCTGGACGCTGGGCCAATTGTGCACCGCCTCATGGGTCTCCCGGTTGCGGCCAGCTGCGACACAGCCTGGGATCAAACCTGGATCTGTAGTGATGCCTCCAGCACTGCAATGCAGTGCCTTAGACCGCTGTGCCACAATGCCTTAGAGAAACGAGGCCCCAGAACCAATCACTCTTATCCACAACTACAGCATAGGACATACTGGATCAATTACATTGTCACAGGCGGTTTAAAATTTGCTATTTGGGCAGTACACAAAGGAACGTTGTACACTGACAAACAATAAGTTAATGGGTCAGCATTTTTCCCCATATCGTCCATAGAATTCCGTATTATTAGTACTCGTCAACAAATCACTTGGCTCAATCATCTCCTGCTAAACAAAGGAAAAGGGAACCAATGAGATGAAATAAAAACGACTTACTCCGAGTTGCTAAAGAGAACTGTGCCCCGACTCTCATCTATCACCAGATGGTGCTCGGGGAAGCGTTTCTGATAGACCGCCACCTGTGAGTTGTCATGCTTCTTGCCAAGGAGGCTCTGAAGATGCCTATAGACAAATTTGGGGTTCTTCACAGACTGCGGGAGAAAGAAAAACAAATCAATGTCAGTGTAGATATTAATTCATGAACTTCATTGATTCACGTGGGGGAGTACAGAGCACTAACTGTATGATAGACATTTTAAAACATGTGACCTGGTAGGTTATCTATGACAAAGTGCCTTACCACTCCCAATGCACTGTCTCCAAAAAGTCTCTCGTTTTCTTTTAAACACACAGCTATTGGCGTTTTCCTCCTGGACTCCCTGTGCAACACAAAGAAGGATAAGACAGACTATTTGAAACAAGTTAAAGCTTTGAGAATGCTTTAAAAAAAATCTTTATCATAAACTGACCCCTAGTTCAGCCAATTTTCGTTCACTATTCAATACGGGCCCATTTAGGTATTGCCATGTTTACATGCATTGTAAACACTAAAGAACAGCTAGCGTACTCACACATGAATACTTATCAAACATGAAATAGAATAGGGATTTTGGTCTAAAAGCACAAAGTCCTAAACCCATTGCGATGACATGGCTAGAGAATGAAAATAGCAATACTCACTTGTTTAGAGCAATCTCCATTGGCACGCCAGGTTTTACTATCGCTACTTTCATCCACTCACTGCCCAGGTCAACTGACATGACTGCAACAGAGGCTGTATGGACAAAATAATGGGTATGATTATTCCATTACCTGTACTTTTGTAATAACAAAGTGATGATTACAGACTAGAGGTCGACCGATTAATCGGAATGGCCGATTAATTAGGGCCGATTTCCACTTCTGATAATTTTTTACACATTTATTTAATTTTTATTTAACTAGGAAAGTCAGTTAAAGAACACATTCTTATTTTCAATGACAGCCTAGGAACGGTGGGTTAACTGCCTTGTTCAGGGGCAGAACGACAGCTTTTTACCTTGTCAGCTCAGGGATTCAATCTTGCAACCTTACGGTTAACTAGTCCAACGCTCTAACCACCTGCCTCATGAGGAGCCCGCCTGTTACGTGAATGCAGTAAGAAGCCAAGGTAAGTTGCTAGCTAGCATTAAACTTAATCATAATCACTAGTTATAACTACACATGGTTGATGATATTACTAGTTTATCTAGCGTGTCCTGCGTTGCATATAATCGATGCAGTGCGCATTCGCGAAAAAGGACTGTCGTTGCTCCAACGTGTACCTAACCTTAAACATCAATGCCTTAAAATCAATACACTGAAGTATATATTTTTAAACCTGCATATTTAGCTAAAACAAAATCCTGGTTAGCTGGCAATATTAACCAGATGAAATTGTGTCACTTCACTTTTGTGTTCATTGCACGCTGAGTCAGGAATATGCAACAGTTTGGGCCGTTGGCTCATTGCGAACTAATTTGCGAGAATTGTACATAATTATGACATAACATATAAGGTTGTGCAATGTAACAGGAATATTTAGACTGATGGATGCCACCCGTTAGATAAAATACAGAATGGTTCCGTATTTCACTGAAATAATAGATATTTTGTTTTTGAGATTATAGTTTCCTGATTCTACCATATTAATGAACTAAGGCTCGTATTTCTGTGTGTTATGTTATAATTAAGTGTATGATTTGATAGAGCAATCTGACTGAGCGATGGTGGGCACCAGCAGGCTCATAAGCATTCATTCAAACAGCACTTTTGTGCGTTTTGCCAGCAGCTCTGCTGTTTATGAATTCAAGCCTATCAACTCCCGAGATTAGGCTGGTGTAACGATGTGATGTGAAATGGCTAACTAGTTAGCAGGGTGCGCGCTAATAGCGTTTCAAACGTCACTCGCTCTGAGACTTGGAGTAGTTGTCCCCCTTGCTCTGCATGCGTAACGCTGCTTCGAGGGTGGCTGTTGTCGATGTGTTCCTGGTTCGAGCCCAGGTAGGAACGAGGAGAGGGACGGAAGCTATACTGTTACACTGGAAATACTTAAGTGCCTATAAGAACATCCAATAGTCAAAGGTTAATGAAATACAAATGGTATATGGTATAATGACTACAACCTAAAACTTCTTACCTGGGAATATTGAAGAATCATGTTAAAAGGAACCACCAGCTTTCATATGTTCTCATACTCTGAGCAAGGAACTGAAACGTTAGCTTTCTTACATGGCACATATTCCACTTTCTTCTCCAACACTGTTTCATTATTTATTTGAGGCTAAATTGATTTTATTGATGTATTATATTAAGTTAAATTAAGTTTTCATTCAGTATTGTTGTAATTGTCATTGCAAATAGATTTTTATTTTTTTTAATCATCCAATTAAATCGGTAGCGGCTTTTTTGTCCTCCAATAAATCGGTATTTAAAAATCATAATCGGTCGACCTCTATTACAGACTAAGTGAGACAATACTAAAGGAGATTAGCTTCAATGATTTCTCACTGGCTACAGTGGTATGGTGGCAATGTGAGTGATTAATCAGTCTTTTGCATCAGTTGACATCGAACTTAATCAATGTTCATCCGTGCATCAGTAAATTAATGTGTAAATAGGTACAAATACAAACAATGCATCATAGTAATGTGACAGATTAACTATAACCTCTGCACGTGTCCATTTCCTTCTCGCACTCAAAATGGAGGCATTCAGATTTACGTTGAAATTAGAATTTGGTGTTAAGCGAATCTGCCGGTGCTTGATGCGGGCAGGTGTCTTGGATGGAATAACCATGTGGTGTTAGTACCTGTTTGTGAAGGCAGCAGAGCCAAGACGAGACAGAAGCGAGCCCATAAAGTCAGCTTCCTCCTCATGGTGACCTGTACACACAAAGCAGAACCAAAACAGATATTCAAATGCTAACAGCAGCCTTCCTAGTGACATGGTAAGTGTGCTGAAGAAATAATTGGTTCAATATTTTGAGACCTCATAAAAATTCATTATCCTCGACTCGGTTTTATCATCCTGTACAAATCCATTAGCTACAAATGTTGTCATTTGTTTTAGAAGTATTTTGGGGGGATCAAATATCAATTTGGCAGGTGCTTAAAAAAAACAAATGCACAAGAACATCAATTTCTCTATACAATGCATATCAGCAAATAGTAAAAAGTAATGTTTCAGAAAGGAAATAGAGTGAGCACATCCCCCGGTAGTACATTTTGGTTTTTGCCCTAGCACTACACAGCTGATTAAAATAACCAACACATCAAGCTTTATTTGAATCAGTGCACCCAGGGGGGCCCTAAGACTGATTTTGGGGAAACCCTGCTCTAGAGTGTTTCCACTCAGCCCCCCCTTCCAGAATTGGGGAACATCACACAACACACACCACCCCACCGCACACCATGTCTTTCTATCTTTCTATGGGCACAAGTCCTGTACGTGACACATTGTTCACACCCCTCTTGTTGGCAGAGAGAACATTTAGCAAATTTAAAGCTTATTCCCTGCAGTTCTACACATTGTCATGCCTAATGTTTATTTATGTGATATTTGAGTGACTCAAACATTCCAACAAAATCTATAGGCAAAAAAACATTGCTAAAAAACATTAACTGACATGGGCTAGTTGAGCTGGAAATTTCTAACAAGTTATAAATAGCTCTACGGTATGCAATGACTGGCATGAGAAGAGGAACACTGATGCACTACCCAATTTCGAAATAGCACCTTGTGAATTCTACTATTACAACTTGAAAGCAGTGTTGAGCTCCAAAAAAAACCTGGTGCCGCAGTTTGGGAACCACTGCTCTAGAGCAGCAAGTAAGGTAAAAGGAACATCTCAAAGATGACTCCTGTTCTTGTGTGTCCATTCCGTCACCTGCACTGTTGAACAGGAGGAGCGGTGAAAGCCAAAGCCTGGTGGTCATACACCACATTGCTTTCACCTATACAAAACTTTTCATACCAGTGCAGATGTATGAAGTCCACAAGAATACTTAGATAATGCTCTGCCATTCTTCAGCACGAAACCAAACCGGCTGCATGCGTGCGCCATCGTGCATAAATGTATTTTGTCCCCCCCACACCAAACACGATCACGACACGCAGGTTAAAATATCAAAACAAACTCTGAACCAATTACGTTCATTTGGGAACTGGTCAAAAAGCATTAACTTGTTAGGGATAGGGTCTAATTTCGTGAATTTCCGCCTGACTGACGTGCCCAAAGTCAACTGCCTGTTACTCAGGCCCAGTTTCTAAAACTTAAAATAATGTCTCAGACTATAACAGAATTGATATGGCAGGCAAAAAAATGAAGAAAAACCAAGCAGAATTTTTTTAATGAGGTCCAGGCTCTATTGTTCCTATGTAAATCCATCTCCCAGATTGCAATTCCTAATTTGTCCCGGAATATAAACATTGAGTTGTTATTTTACCTGAAATGCACAAGGTCCTCCAATTAATCCACACATAAAACGGTCAAACGCATAATTTCTAGTCATCTCTCCTCCTTCCAAGCCTTCTCTTCTCTGGACTTTATATTGTGATTGGCAACTTTCATAAAATAGGTGCATTACTGCCACTGACCTCGTTCGTCTTTCAGTCACCCAAGTGGGTATAACCAATGAGGAGCTGGCACGTGAGTACCTGCTTCTATAAACTAATGAGGAGATGGGAGAGGAAGGACTTGCAGTGCGATCCTCATCACAAATAGCACCGACTTCTATTTTAGACCTTGGCAATACAGACGCTCGTTGGCGCGCGCGAGCAGTGTGGGTGCAATAATTTAATATAAATGTCTAAATATATTTTGCAACTCACACGAGCTGTGTAGTCAGCCTGTAACGGTTCTTCAGACTTCCAAACTCTAGTTGGGGACAACATTTATTTCCCTCACCAACTTTAAACGTCTGCTATCTGAGCAGCTAACCGATTGCTGCAGCTGTACATAGTCCATCTGTAAATTGCCCACCCAATTTACCTACCTCATCCCCATACTGCTTTTATTTATTTACTTTTATGCTCTTTTGCACACCAGTATCTCTACTTGCACATGATCATCTGGTCATTTATCACTCCAGTGTTAATCTGCTAAATTGTATTATTCGCCTAGCTCCTCATGACTTTTGCACACAATGTATATAGACTATTTTATTCCTACTGCGTTATTGACTCGTTTATTGTTTACTCCATGTGTAACTGTGTTGTTGTCTGTTCACACTGCTATGCTTTATCTTGGCCAGGTCGCAGTTGTAAATGAGAACTTGTTCTCAACAAGACTACCTGGTTAAATAAAGGTGAAATAAAAATAAAATATGCCACCTTCACTGTCCAGGTGCATTCAGGCAGTGGTGTAAAGAACTTCAGTAAAAATGCTTAAAGTACTACTTAGGTAGTTTTTTTGAATATCTGTACTTCACTATTAATATTTGACAACTTTTACTTCACTACATTCCTGAAGAACAGTGTAATTTTTACTCCATACATTTTCCCTGACACCCAAAACTACTAGTTACATTTTGAATGCTTAGCAGGACAGAAATAGTGAAATAGTGTAATTCACACACTTGTCAAGAGAACGTCCCTGGTCATCCCTACTGCCTCTGATCTGGCAGACACAAAAAAACACATGCTTCGTAAGTAAATTATGTCTGAGTGGGAGCCTGCCTCTGGCTATCCGTAAATAAATATTAAGTGGCCATCTGCTTTGCGTAATATAAGTAATTTGAAACGATTTTTGCTACTTTAACTTGATACTTAAGTACATTGCAGCAATTACATTAAGTTTCCAAGTAAAGTATATTTTAAACAAAATACTTTGACTTTCACTCAAGTAGTATATCACTGGGTGACTTTCACTGGAGTATAAGTAAAGATACCTTAATAGAAAATGACTCAAGTATGATTTTGGGTACTTTTTCTACCACTGTTCAGATAAGTGGATGTTCTGTGACTCAGTTTAGTTCTGTGACTTAATTCAAGTGCTGATGAAAAGTCAGGAAGCATGATGAAACCGTGAGGCAATTATTTTTCTATCTACGGACTAGGGCACGTTTCGCGAAATAAAGGATTTAGGCTAGCTAATGTCTATATCAAGTAGAAAACAATAGGCAATCAGCAAGCATGTAGTTATTCATATTCAAATACATGATCGTAGAAACTTCTAGCCCCATCATGGAGCACTGGCGTACAGTATGAATGCCATGGACGCCCAGCGCAGGTGATGCCTTGACCATTCATTCAAAAAAAAAAGAGAAGTCTTGGGTTCTGTAAACGGGTTCCGTCAGTTAGGTAGCTTCCTACAATACAAATAATGCTTTTTAAAAACACAGCTAGCTAAAAATTCACCATTAAAAATCACTCAACCATTTCATTTGAAATGAGAGACTATGTTAGCAAATAACCGGTAGCTAGGACTGCGTCAATGGACCCCATTGCTGGTAATTAGAATATAATGGAAAAACAATTACTTAACTAGCTAGGCACATTGCTGACAGAGCAGAACCTTACCTTCTCCACTCCAGCAGTTCAGTTATTTGAAGCAGACTAGTTTAAACAACAATATAAACAAAATGAAAGCGCACGCCTTTACATGCAGCAAGCTAAACTGTATTATTTTAGGTGATACTTCTTAATGTTGGCTTGATCTATTAACTAAAAACCTCTTCGTAGGCACTCTAATAAAGATTTCTTGATTTTTCCCTTGCTATCACCTGCTTGTTCTCGCCATAGGGCCCATAACGCGGCGTGATCTCATTGGATCCACTCGAGTCGGTCGTCAGTAGTTACCACAGACACAAAGTCATAAACCCCGCCTATTTCTACAATGTATATTCTTTAAACCTGACCTTAACCAAACGGTTAGCCTTATGCATAACCTTAAATTTACACCAAAAAGTTCATTTTTACTTTCACGATATATTCGATTTTGACTTTGTGGTTGCGCTATCTAGTTAGTGGAAACCACTAGAGTCGTGTTCCGCGAGGACAGCGCTGACCCTGTTGGTGCTTTCAAGACTATTGGGGACTCGGAAATAAACAAGGCGGAATCATGACGTCAGTGATCTTCAGGTCGGAAAGAAATACCCGAGTTGCGGATTTAGGATTCCGTTTGATTTATTTATTTAACTAGGTAAGTCAGTTAAGAACAAATTGTTCTTTTCAATGGGTTAAACTGTCTGTTTATGGGCAGAACGACAGATTTGTACCTTGTCAGCTCGGGGATTTGAACTTGCAACCTTCCGGTTACTAACGCGCTAACCACTAGGCTACCCTGCCGCACATGATGACGATTATAAACGATTTTCCCCGAGGTTGTTTTGAACGCACTGATGTCGGAAGTCAGAGATTTCCGATTTCCCAGTTCAGTTGTTATGATAGCGGCAAGAGCCCGTCGTCCACATTCCAAATAATACAGAGTGATAGGTAATTTCGGTGATGGCTGTGGAGAACAACATTTTTGTCAATATGTGATTGGTCCACGTTCAATTAATGGGCGTAAATTATATGACATCGTATTAAGGGGACCTAATTGAGTCGTCGAGTACTAGTTGTTGTAGTCAAAACAATGTGGAAGTCAATGTTCTTTTTTAAATTATTACTGATTGATTGATCTGTTACTTACTGGTACCTGTTTTTCTTGATTTGAGCGAGTTCTTAGCTTTACTTTATGTAAGTAATGTTTGTGACGCTACATATATTTTTAATATGTAACCCAGGGACTACAGATGAAAATTAGCAAACGGGCTAAATCTGGCACATTTCTAGAAATGTTAATTGATGTGAATTGTCCCTGTCAAATACATAAAATAAATAAGTGCGGGGAAAACACTATTGAATGGGTGATATTTCAAAATGAACATGATCAACAGTTAACCACTTTATTTTGTGACCCTCACCCTTATTGCTTGCCACCTACATTGATAAACATATTCATTTCGTGTGTTGATTGACATTTTATTAAAAAAATATATATAATTTACAATTCTCTTCTTCCTCCTCCCCTTCTCTCACATGACTTGTGATGTGTATCACATGATTTCTTCCCTGAGGATACAGACAGTGCAAAGAAAATGGCTGCGTTCTTACAGTGGAGACGATTTGTGTTTTTTGATAAAGAGACCGTGAAGGACGCTGGAGATAATGGGAAGAACTTTGTCCTCCCGGTTGGCATATCTGCATGTGACTCGGGCCGGGGCCACATCGTTCTTGGAGATATCCTTTCGGTGGTTTCCATGATGTTAACATAGCATGGTTAATTTAGTTGGTCAATTCTAGCTAACGAACTTGCTAACCAGACATCCCTCTCAAGCAGTCTTAACATTTTAAGCAAGTTAACTAAGAACGTTAATGAAATTGAGTTTATATGCCCAAATTATGCTCTTTGGATGGCTGCAAGTAAGGAAAATATTATTGCTATACATGATAGCTATACATACATCCTTCCGGAGACACCTGAAACCCCACCTCTTTCAGGAATACCTAGGATAGGATAAAGTAATCCTTCTCACCCCCTTAAAAGATTTAGATGCACTATTGTAAAGTGGCTGTTCCACTGGATGTCTTAAGGTGAACGCACCAATTTGTAAGTCGCTCTGGATAAGAGCGTCTGCTAAATGACTTAAATGTAAATGTAAATGTAAATGCTAGCCGTACGACTAAGAAGAGTACATATTTACATTGCTTGTATTCATTACACTTCTTATTCCTATGGCTAATTTATATAAATTTTAAGAGTATTCGAACATGGCCCTGCCTTTGTAATTGTCTCCTCTATCCCTAACCATGCAAATGACAATTTGTCTCTCTTGATCTAAAATGATTATGCTTCCTTGAACCAGAATAAATTACATATGGACGGTCAGATCTGGTTTTTGACACGCTCCCTACAGTTGTCCTCCTTTCAGGCTTACAAGCTGAGAGTGACCCACCTGTACCAGCTCAAACAACACAGCATTTTGGTCACTGTTGGACAGGATGAGCAAGGAATTAACCCCCTGGTAAGACATTTAGTAGGATATATTTAATACTGACTATCAAAAAACAGTATTTTAGTTTCCTTGGTAGTTGTTTGTGGACTGTTACTAGAAACCCAGCTGTGTTACTGTTTGCCAGGTGAAGGTATGGAATCCGGACAAGCGTGACAGCGGGAATCCTCTGTGTACCAGAATATTCCCAGCAATTCCTGGGAACAAACCAACAGAGGTGTCTTGCCTCAGTGTACACGAGAACCTAAACTTTATGGCTATTGGTAAGTGGCAGTTCTTCAGTACTACCTATGTCGCCTATAGTTGAGATTTGGTTTTGACATTTGTGTTTGCTCCCTGTTATAAATTGATAATACCCATGTCATTGCAGGCTTCACAGATGGCAGTGTGGTGTTGACAAAGGGTGACATAACCCGGGACAGGCACAGTAAAACCCTGACACTGCATGAGGGCACCTGTCCAATCACGGGCCTCGCTTTCCGTCAGCAGAGCAAAGTCACTCACTTATTTGTTGCCACTCTGGAAAAAGTCCATGTAAGTCATTTGAGCTTTTCAAATGTCACTCTGATAAGTGAAATCCATAGAAACAAGTTTAAGATCAATTCAGGTTATTCATGTACAATTCAATATTTGACAGTGTCATATTTTCAAGGAGGATTTGAATTGATAGATTTGAAATGGCATTGACCCCATGCCTGTCGCCATACTACTTTTCCCTTGGAGCATGAGCACTAACTAACTTCTGTTTCATTTGGTGTTGTTTCCACCCCATGACTAGTGCTACACTTTGTCGGTGAAGGAGTACCCTAAACTGGAACTGGACACCCACGGCTGTGCGCTGCGTTGCTCTGCACTCACAGACCCCTCCCAGGACTCCCAGTTTATTGTCGCGGGGGATGAGTGTGTGTACCTTTACCAGCCTGATGAACGGGGGCCCTGTTTCGCTTTCGATGGGCACAAGCTACTGGCCCACTGGCACCGGGGCTACCTCCTGCTGCTCACCAGGGACACCAAGTCTCCCAACAAGTAAGAACAACTCTCTGAGGGTGGCACAGCAGCCATTTCTATTGAACGGGTCCCCTAAGGTTCAAGGCCAGGGTCAGTATGAGTCCTTATAAAGGTCAAAGGTTAGCCAGGTGTCATTTCCTTTTTTTATTGAAATGAAACGCAAGTCATTTTATACTAAATCAATTTATGTTGACTGTAAGTAGAAAGAAAAAAACAGTAATTTTTTGTTGTTGTGAAGAACACCCCTTAAAGATTCAACCAAACATGCATATTTTTAGGTGATATATTATCTCCTATGACAATGTATTGAATACAAGTTCTCTACTCAGGTCTGAATTTGGGAGTAGAGAGACATCTCCTTCGGAGAAACAAATCTTGACAATCTACGACCTGGACAACAAGTTCATTGCCTACAGCGCTTCCTTTGATGACATCATTGACGTTCTGGCTGAATGGGGCTCCTTCTACATCCTGACTCGGGATGGAAAAATGTTTGTGCTGCAGGAGAAAGACACTCAGACCAAGCTAGAGGTTAGCCAAAAATACACTGACTGACATCATGCCTTCTTTTCCCCTCCAATGTATTATGTTCAACTCCGCACCAGATTGAACTAGAAACTACAGGTTTCAGATCCCAAGTATTGTTTACTACCATTGTTCCCTGAACAAGGCACTTAACGCTTCAATCTGTCTTTAGATGCTCTTCAAGAAGAATCTGTTTGTGATGGCCATCAACCTGGCTAAGAGCCAGCACTTGGACAGTGACGGGCTGTCTGAGATTTTCAGGCAGTACGGTGACCACCTCTACGTGAAGGGTGACCACGATGGAGCCATCCAACAGTACATCCGGTATGATCTCATCCAGGGGTTGATGTATCTAACTTCAACTTCATAATACATAGATAATAATAATAATAATAATAATACTACATACAGTACCAGTAAACATTTTGGACACATTCAAGGGTTTTTCTTTATTTTTACTATTTTCTACATTTTCTTCACTATTATTCTACGAACTATGAAATAACACATATGAAATTATGTAGTAACCAAAAAAGTGTTAAACAAATCCAAATATATTTGAGATTCTTCAAAGTAGGCACCCTTTGACTTAATGACAGCTTTTGCACACTCTTGGCATTCTTTCAACCAGCTTCATGAGGAATGCTTTTCCAACAGTCTTGAAGGAGTTCCCACATATGCTGAGCACTTGTTGGCTGCTTTTCCTTCACTCTGCGGTTCAACTCATCCCAAACCATCTCAATTGGGTTGAGGTCGGGTGATTGTGGAGGCCAGGTCATCTGATGCAGCACTCCATCACTCTACTTCTCTGTCAAATAGCCCTTACACAGCCTGGAGATGTGTTTTGGGTCATTGTCCTGTTGAAAAATATATGAATGTCCCACTAAGCGCAAACCAGATAGGCTGGCGTATTGCTGTGGTAGCCATGCTGGTTAAGTTTGCCTTGAATTCTTAAGTAAATCACTGACAGTGTCACCAGCAAAGCACCCCCACACCATCTCCTTCATGCTTCACTGTAGGAACCACACATGCAGAGATCATCCGTTCACCTACTCTGCGTCTCACAAAGACAAGGTGTTTGGAACCAAAAATCTCAAATTTGGACTCATCCGGCCATGTGTTTCTTGGCCCAGCAAGTCTCTTCTTATTGGTATCCCTTAGTAGTGGTTTCTTTGCAGCTATGTTTACGAACTTGGATGTACTGAAAGCTACCCACCCTCGTCTTATTCAATCAAGTCCTGTTAACATGATCAACAAGTTGCTTTTTTGCTAATCCTTAAGCATTTAGATTGTCAGTTGGATTCTTGGTGGGGATTTGTGAGAGGTCAGTGTTCCCACTACCGTTGTATAGGCAAGGTGGGCTCTCCCAACTCAATTGCTTTAAATCGAACATGTTGGTATCAGAGAAAAACAATGAAATGGAAAATCTACTGGTGTTTAATTAAAAGAGAAAATGGGTTTTGTGCTCCAACAATGGGAGTAGACTGGCTGCCTGAAGTAAACACTGAATGCAGACAGAAGGCAGCACCAAAAGCCTCTGCTGTTGTGTTCCATAAAATGTATATTGAAAACGCAACCTTTTTCCACTTCCTCCCTCAGCACAATCAGGAAGCTGGAGCCTTCTTACGTAATCCGGAAGTTTCTGGATGCTCAGAGGATCCACAACCTGACGGCCTACCTCCAGGCCCTGCACCGGCAGTCGCTGGCCAATGCCGACCACACCACCCTGCTGCTCAACTGCTACACCAAGCTCAAGGACAGCTCTAAGCTTGAAGAGTTCATCAAGGTTAGCATTTAAACTGTAAGCCAAGGGTTAGTTAACTGTGTGTGCAGGGGAGTTAACTGTGTGTGCAGGCTTTCATTCCGGGGGTTCAGATAATCATGGTTCCGACTTAGAGGTCGACCGACTATGATTTTTCACTAGCGATACCGATTATTGGAGGACCCAAAAAAAGCAGATACTGAATAATTGGACAATTTATATATACATATACAGTTGAAGTCGGAAGTTTACATACACTTATGTTGGAGTCATTAAAACTACTTTTTCAACCACTCCACAAATTTCTTGTTAACCAATTATAGTTTTGACAAGTCGGTTAGGACATCTACTTTGTGCATGACACAAGTAATTTTTCCAACAATTGTTTACTGACCGATCATTTCACTTATAATTCACTGTATCACAATTCCAGTGGGTCATAAGTTTACATACACTACATACACTGTGGATGTATTTCAAGGCCTACCTTCAAACTCAGTGCCTCTTTGCTTGACATCATGGGAAAATCAAAAGAAATCAGCCAAGACCTCAGAAAAAGAATTGTAGACCTCCACAAGTCTGGTTCATGCTTGGGAGCAATTTCCAAATGCCTGAAGGTACCACGTTCATCTGTACAAACAATAGTACGCAAGAATAAACACCATGGGACCACGCAGCCGTCATACAGCTCAGGAAGGAGACGCGTTCTGTCTCCTAGAGATGAATGTACTTTGGTGCGAAAAGTGAAAATCAATCCCAGAACAACAGCAAAGGACCTGTTTTATCCACAGTAAAAACGAGTCCTATATTGACATAACCTGAAAGGCCGCTCGGCAAGGAAGAAGACACTGCTTCAAAACCAGCCAGACTATGGTTTGGAACTGCACATGGGGAAAAAGATCGTACTTTTTGGAGAAATTTCCTCTGGTCTGATGAAACAAAATTAGAACTGTTTGGCCATAATGACCATTGTTATGTTTGGAGGAAAAAGGGGGATGCTTGCAAGCCGAAGAACATCATCCCAACCATGAAGCACGGGGGTGGCAGCATCATGTTGTTGGGGTGCTTTGCTGCAGGAGGGACTGGTGCGCTTCACAAAATGAGGTAGGAAAATTATAAGGCTATATTGAAGCAACATCTTGAGATCAGTCAGGAAGTTAAAAGCTTGGTCGCAAATGGGTCTTCCAAATGGACAATGACCCCAAGCATACTTCCAAAGCTGTGGCAAGATGGCTCAAGCACAACAAAGTCAAGGTATTGGAGTGGCCATCATAAGCCTTGATCTAAAATGGCCCCGGGAGAAATGGCAGCAGTTTTACAGGCGCCCAACTAATTGTGCTATTATGTGTTCGTGTTATTTTTAATTTATTTTGTACATAATATTTCTGCAACCTTCTCTTAGGGCAAAAAAAGAGCTTCTGGATATCAGGACAGCGATCACTTACCTTGGATTAGACAAAGATTTTTTTCTTCAACAAGCAGGATGCACAGGACATTCTCCAAACACCCGACAAGGCCAACATCCCAGTTATTTGCAAGAGGAAGAGACGCAGGTACAGAGGACACAGAGCGGGATGCCTCGCAAGGATCTGCAGAAGGCGAGTGGGAAGGCTGCAGTTAATGTCAATATTACTCGCCAACGTGCAATCATTGGACAATAACGAATATCCTAAAAACGGGACATCAACTGTAATATCTTATGTTTCACAGAATTGCGGCTGAAGGATTAAATGGATATTAAGCTAGCGGGATATATGCTGCACCGGCAACATAGAACAGCAGGACAAGGGGGGGTGGTCTGGAGGACGAGGGGGGCGGTCTGTGCATATTTGTAAATAACAGCTGGTGCACGAAATCTAAGGAAGTCTTTAGATTTTGCTCGCCTGAGGTAAAGTATCTCGTGATAAATAGCAGACCACACTACTTTCCTAGGGTGGTATCATCGCTGTTTATTTACCACCACAGATGATGCTGGCACTAAAACCGCACTCAGTCAGCTGTATAAGGAAATAAGCCAACAGGAAACCACTCACCCAGAGGTGGCGCCTCTAGTGGCCAGAGACTTTAATGCAGGGAAACTTAGAACTGATTTATCTAATTTCCACCAACGTGTTAAATGTGTAACCAGAGGGGAGAAAACATTATAGATCACCTGTACTCCACACACAGGGATGTGTACAAAGCTGTCCCTCGCCCTCCGTTTGGAAAATCCAACCACAATTCTATCCTCCTGATTCCTGCTTTCATACAAAAATTAAAGCAGGAAGCACCAGTGACTCGATCTATAAAAAAGTGTTCAGATGAAGTAGATGCTAAACTACAGGACTGTTTTGCTGTCACAGACTGGAACATGTTCCGGCATTCTTCCAATGGAATTAAGGAGTGCACCACATCAGTCACTGGCTTTATCAATAAGTGCATTGAGGACGTCGTCCCCACAGTGACTGTACGTACATACCCCAACCAGAAGCCATGGATTACAGGCAACATTCGCACTGAGCTAAAGGGTAGAGTTGCCCATTTTAAGGTGCTGTACTCTAACCCGGAAGCTTACAAGAAATCCTGCTATGCCCTGTGAGGAAAAACCATCAAACAGGCAAAGCGTCAATACAGGGTAAGATTGAATCATACTACACCGGCTCCGACGCTCGTCTTATGTGGCAGGGCTTGTAAACTATTACAGACTACATTTACATTTACATTTAAGTCATTTAGCAGACGCTCTTATCCAGAGCGACTTACAAATTGGTGCATTCACCTTATGACCTCCAGTGGAACAGTAGTGCATCTAAATCTTTTCAGGGGGAGGGGGGGTGAGAGGGATTACTTTATCCTATCCTAGGTATTCCTTAAAGAGGTGGGGTTTCAGGTGTCTCCGGAAGGTGGTGATTGACTCCGCTGTCCTGGCGTCGTGAGGGAGTTTGTTCCACCATTGGGGGCCAGAGCAGCGAACAGTTTTGACTGGGCTGAGCGGGAACTGTACTTCCTCAGTGGTAGGGAGGCGAGCAGGCCAGAGGTGGATGAACGCAGTGCCCTTGTTTGGGTGTAGGGCCTGATCAGAGCCTGGAGGTACTGAGGTGCCGTTCCCCTCACAGCTCCGTAGGCAAGCACCATGGTCTTGTAGCGGATGCGAGCTTCAACTGGAAGCCAGTGGAGGGAGCGGAGGAGCGGGGTGACGTGAGAGAACTTGGGAAGGTTGAACACCAGACGGGCTGCGGCGTTCTGGATGAGTTGTAGGGGTTTAATGGCACAGGCAGGGAGCCCAGCCAACAGCGAGTTGCAGTAATCCAGACGGGAGATGACAAGTGCCTGGATTAGGACCTGCGCCGCTTCCTGTGTGAGGCAGGGTCGTACTCTGCGGATGTTGTAGAGCATGAACCTACAGGAACGGGCCACCGCCTTGATGTTAGTTGAGAACGACAGGGTGTTGTCCAGGATCACGCCAAGGTTCTTAGCGCTCTGGGAGGAGGACACAATGGAGTTGTCAACCGTGATGGCGAGATCATGGAACGGGCAGTCCTTCCCGGGAGGAAGAGCAGCTCCGTCTTGCCGAGGTTCAGCTTGAGGTGGTGATCCGTCATCCACACGGATATGTCTGCCAGACATGCAGAGATGCGATTCGCCACCTGGTCATCAGAAGGGGAAAGGAGAAGATTAATTGTGTGTCTGCATAGCAATGATAGGAGAGACCATGTGAGGTTATGACAGAGCCAAGTGACTTGGTGTATAGCGAGAATAGGAGAGGGCCTAGAACAGAGCCCTGGGGGACACCAGTGGTGAGAGCACGTGGTGTGGAGACGGATTCTCGCCACGCCACCTGGTAGGAGCGACCTGTCAGGTAGGACGCAATCCAAGCGTGGGCCGCGCCGGGAGATGCCCAACTCGGAGAGGGTGGAGAGGAGGATCTGATGGTTCACAGTATCGAAGGCAGCCGATAGGTCTAGAAGGATGAGAGCAGAGGAGAGAGAGTTAGCTTTAGCAGTGCGGAGCGCCTCCGTGATACAGAGAAGAGCAGTCTCAGTTGAATGACTAGTCTTGAAACCTGACTGATTTGGATCAAGAAGGTCATTCTGAGAGAGATAGCGGGAGAGCTGGCCAAGGACGGCACGTTCAAGAGTTTTGGAGAGAAAAGAAAGAAGGGATACTGGTCTGTAGTTGTTGACATCGGAGGGATCGAGTGTAGGTTTTTCAGAAGGGTGCAACTCTCGCTCTCTTGAAGACGGAAGGGACGTAGCCAGCGGTCAGGGATGAGTTGATGAGCGAGGTGAGGTAAGGGAGGAGGTCTCCGGAAATGGTCTGGAGAAGAGAGGAGGGGATAGGGTCAAGCGGGCAGGTTGTAGGGCGGCCGGCCGTCACAAGACGCGAGATTTCATCTGGAGAGAGAGGGAGAAAGAGGTCAGAGCACAGGGTAGGGCAGTGTGAGCAGAACCAGCGGTGTCGTTTGACTTAGCAAACGAGGATCGGATGTCGTCGACCTTCTTTTCAAAATGGTTGACGAAGTCATCTGCAGAGAGGGAGGAGGGGGGGAGGGGGAGGAGGATTCAGGAGGGAGGAGAAGGTTGCAAAGAGCTTCCTAGGGTTAGAGGCAGATGCTTGGAATTTAGAGTGGTAGAAAGTGGCTTTAGCAGCAGAGAGAGAAGAGGAAAATGTAGAGAGGAGGGAGTGAAAGGATGTCAGGTCCGCAGGGAGGCGAGTTTTCCTCCATTTCCGCTCGGCTGCCCGGAGCCCTGTTCTGTGAGCTCGCAATGAGTCGTCGAGCCACGGAGCGGGAGGGGAGGACCGAGCCGGCCTGGAGGATAGGGGACATAGAGAGTCAAAGGATGCAGAAAGGGAGGAGAGGAGGGTTGAGGAGGCAGAATCAGGAGATAGGTTGGAGAAGGTTTGAGCAGAGGGAAGAGATGATAGGATGGAAGAGGAGAGAGTAGCGGGGGAGAGAGAGCGAAGGTTGGGACGGCGCGATACCATCCGAGTAGGGGCAGTGTGGGAAGTGTTGGACTACAAAAGGGAAGCACAGTCACGAGCTGCCCAATGACACACTCTCTGTTTATCATATATGCACAGTCACTTTAACTATACATTCATGTACATACTACCTCAATTGGCCCCACCAACCAGTGACCCCGCACATTTGGCTAACCGGGTTCTCTGCATTGTCCCACCACCCTCCAACCCCTCTTTTACGCTACCGCTACTCTCTGTTTATCATGTATGCATAGTCACTTTAACCATATCTACATGTACATACTACCTCAATCAGCCCGACTAACCGGTGCCTGTATGTAGCCTCGCCACTGTTATAGCCTCACTACTGTTATAGCCTCACTACTGTATATAGCCTCGCTACTGTTATTTTTCACTGTCTTTTTACTGTTTTTTAGTTCTTACCTATTGTTCACCTAATACCTTTTTGCACTGTTGGTTAGAGCCTCTAAGTAAGCGTTTCACTGTTGTATTCGGTGCACATGACAAATAAACTTGGATTTGACCTCAATCCTAAAGAAATTGTGGGTAGAACTGAAAAAATGTGTGCAAGCAAGGGGGCCTACCAACCTGACTCAGTTACACCAGCTCTGTCAGGAGGAGTGGGCCAAAATTCACCCAACTTATTGTGGGAAGCTTGTGGAAGGCTACCTGAAACGTTTGACCCAAGTTAAACGATTTAAAGGCAATGCTACCAAATACTAATTGAGTGTATGTAAACTTCTAACCCACTGGGAATGTGATGAAAGAAATATAAGCTGAAATATACGGGCCGTTTTAGTGGCACTGTATTGTCCTCAAAGCGAGCAAAGAAGTTGTTTAGTCTGTCTGGGAGCAAGACGTCCTGGTCCAAGACTGTAGACGTCTGGGAGCAAGACTGTAGACCCTGCCACATACCTCTCGTGTCTGAGCTGTTGAATTGTGACTCTACTTTGTCTCTATACTGACGCTTAGCTTGTTTGATTGCCTTGCGGAGGGAATAGCTGCACTGTTTGTATTCGGTCATGTTTCCGGTCACCTTGCCCTGATTTAAAAGCAGTGGTTTGCGCTTTCAGTTTTGCGCAAATGCTGCCATCAATCCACAGTTTCTAGTTTGGGAATGTTTTAATAGACGCTGTCGGTACGACATCGCCGATGCACTTGCTAATAAACCCGCTCACCGACTCAGCGTATTCGTCAATGTTCGCCGCAATGCGGAACATATCCCAGTCCACGTGATCGAAGCAGTCTTGAAGCGTGCAATTCGATTGGTCGGACTACCATTTGACTAATGGATGTTCTTATAGGCACTTTAGTTTTGCCAGCCTAATCTCGGGAGTCGATAGGCTTGAAATCATGAACAGCGCATTGCATCAAGCATTGCTAAGAGCTGCTGGCAAACACAGGAAAGTGCTGTTTGAATGAATGCTTACGAGCCTGTTGCCTACCACTGCTCAGTCAGACAGCTTTATCACACAGAAATGCGAGCCTTTGGTCATTAATATGGTCAATTCCGGAAACTATAATTTTCGAAAACAAAACGTTTATTCTTTCAGTGAAATACAGAAACGTTACGTATTTTATCTAATGGATGGCAACCCCAAGTTTAATATTGCTGTTACATTGCACTACCTTCAATGTTTATGTCATAATTATGTGAAATTCTGGCAAATGAATTAGTCTTTGTTAGGAAGAAATGGTCTTCACAGTTTTTCGCGGCCCAAACTGCTGCATATATCCTGTCTCTGCTTGCACTGAACGCAAGAGAAGTGACACAATTTCCCTAGTTAATATTGCCTGCTAACATTAATATCTTAACTAAATATGCAGGTTTAAAAAAAATATATAGTTCTGTGTATTGATTTTAAGAAAGGCATTGATGTTTATGGTTAGGTACATTTGTGCAACGGTTGTGCTTTTTTTTCCTGAATGCGCTTTTGTTAAATCATCACCCGTTTGGCGAAATAGGCTGTAGGAAGTAGGCTGTGATTAGATGAGAAATTAACAGGCACCACATTGATTATATGCTACGCAGGACAAGCTAGTTAACCTAGTAATATCATCAACCATTTGTTTTTAACTAGTGATTATGTGAAGATTGTTAAAAAATAACAAAAAGTTTAATGATAGCTAGCAACTTACCTTGCCTTCTTGCAGCCACAAGGTCCTTTTGATGCTGCATTCGCGTAACAGGTGGTCAGCCTGCCACGCAATCTCCTCGTGGATTGCCATGCCAATTAATATGTCGATCTCTAGTCCAGACTTAAGTCTGGGAGTAGTCGAAGCAGATGTTTTAGTGATGGCCTGGAACAAAAGCATACACACCGAGTAGCTTTCCAGGATCATAATCATTGACCTGAGAAGGATTCCAGGGTTTCAGAATACTATTTTGGATTAGAAAATGATGATAGAAAACCTATTGCTGTGTATGGATATGGACAAGGAATGGACAGATACTGTATGTATGACATCATGCACAGAAGGTCTCAACGCTCTGACATCTCCTTTCCCATTCAACCCCCTTCAGAGCAGCGAGAGCGAGGTCCACTTCGACGTGGAGATTGCAATCAAGGTGCTGCGCCAGGCAGGCTACCACAGTCACGCAGTCTTCCTGGCTGAGAGGCACCAGCACCACAAGTGGTACTTGAAGATCCAGCTTGAGGACCTGAAGGTGAAAGAGACTAGAAAGTAATAGTGGATGTAGTAGTGTTAAGATTAGCTGTCTGAGCTAGATAAATGGACACCGGGTCCCCCCTGCTTACATGGCCTAACTGCCAGATCTCTTAATTTTGTCCCTGATAAAATAAGATAGAAGAGCTTTGAGTCTGTTTCAGGCTGTTGGACAATGTTGAAATGCGCAGCAATGTCATTTGACTGTGTTTAGATTACTGAGTCAAAATCTACATTTAAAGATAGTTGAAATATTTATCACATTGAGGGAATAAACACATTTTACAATTGATGATTATAATTGGACAAAGAACCTCTAATACCCTTGGGTAAAGTCTACCTGATTCGAACGAGCCTTTACTGAAATTCAAACCCCTTTGTTTCCCTCTATGTTCCATACAGAACTACCAGGAGGCTTTACGTTACATTGGACGACTTCCTTTCGACCAGGCAGAGAGCAACATGAAACGCTACGGCAAGACCCTGATGCACCACGTCCCCGACGGCACCACACTGCTTCTCAAGGGCCTGTGTACCGACTACCAGCCCAGCCGGGATGCCATGGAAAGAGACAGCCTGGACAGAGGCCCGGCGGTGGCCAAGAAGGTACGCCGTAAGCGGTTAACCTTAACAGGCGGCCTCACCTCCCGGGCAGCTGAGCACATTAGTCCTAGCGTTACTAGTCTAGCAGCATTAGCACTTTGGACTTGAAATCCTTTCTCTAATTAAATTGGCTTTATCAATTACGTGTAAGTAATACAGCTTATATTGATAAGGATGGTACTACTTCTAATGGTAATGATGATACAATGATGATAAAATGCATGTATCATGGATAATAATGGTGGTAATAGTACCAGCACTCACTGTACTTAACTTTATCTCCCAGGCAAATTCAGAGGAGTTCATCTCTGTGTTTGCTAATAACCCGCGGGAGCTAAGGGCCTTCCTGGAGCACATGATTGAGGTGGAGCCCTTCTCCTCTCAGGGGGTGTATGACACACTGCTAGAACTACGGCTGCAGGACTGGGCACATGAACAAGACTCTGAGGTGATGGGAACACAGACAATAATTTGTATGGAAAACTGCCACGTGTTCACTCAAACAACCTAAATTCACGTAGATATACATTTACCAAATGTTTCATATTAGATGACATACCTGCAGCCTAAATGATTTGTTATTACATTTTCTGAACAAACACCTTTCCTTACCTTTTTGTCTGGAGTATCAAATGTTTGGTTTTGTCTGGTCTTTCTGACTGTCCTCTTTCTATTTTGTCTGGCAGAGGAAGAAGGTCCTGCAGGGGGCAGCACTGTCCTTGCTGAGGAGCGACAACACCGTATTTGACAAGGCCCTCGTCCTGTGCCAGATGCACAACTTCAAAGAAGGGGTCCTATACCTCTATGAGAAGGGCAAACTGTGAGTATTCCTGTGTCTAAACCTCTCCAGTCTGAAACACAAGATCCCAATTCCAATATTTCTGCTTCTCCCTGAAGTCTACACTCGTTCAATAGAAAATGACTGAAGTGAAATTCACCAAGTGAAGTACTGCTAGAGTAAAGGTATTTGGTTTTAAATATACTTAAGTATCAAAAGTGCAAGTATAAATAATTTCAAATTCCTTTATATTAAACAAACAAGACGGCACCATTTTCTTGTTTTTTTTAATATGCATGTACGTATAGCTATCAGTACACTCCAACATAATTTACAAACCAAGCATGTGTGTTTAATCAGTCTGCCAGATCAGAGGCAGTAGGGATGATCTCTTGATAAGTGCGTGAACTGGACAATTTTCCTGTCGACTAAGCATTCAAAATGCAATAAGTTATTTTGGGTGTCAGGGAAAATGTATGAAGTAAAAAGCACGTTATTTTCTATAGGAATATTGTAAAGTAAAAGTTGTCAAATATAAATACTAAAGTACAGATACCCCAAAAAACTACTTAAGTGGTACTTTAAAGTATTTTTACACAAGTACTTTACACCACTGGACTTCTTGGACTTTATTGGTGTACTGATATTGTCAATGATGTAATTTGATTGATATAGTTGCTGATGTCCCTCTTTCTCTAGGTACCAACAGATCATGCACTACCACATGCAGAATGAGGAGTATGGCAAAGTGGTGGAGGCCTGCAAGCGCTACGGCGACCAGGAAGTATGCTTGTGGGAGCAGGCGCTGGGATACTTTGCCCGCAAAGAGGAGGACTGCAAGGCCTACATCAGCCAAGTCCTGGAGCACATCGATCAGAACAACCTGATGCCTCCCCTATTGGGTGAGCGTGAGCCAGTGGCTATATTTGCAGTTTTTCTCTGTATCTCTCCTTCTCTATAGATGAAGACTCTGGGGCTTTCTGTAGAGATTTGCCTACTAATCACTGCCTGAATTATATCAGACCTCACCAACTTAAAAGAAACTCAAACTTTCTTTGGGATATTTTTCCTCCACTTCCTGTCATTGAATGTCTCACTGGCTAGTGTTCAGTTCTATTTTGACGTCACATGCGCACATCCATGATGAACTTTCCAGGTTAAGTGAACCTTAACCCGGAAGTGCCTTCAGAAAGTATTTGCACCCCTCGACTTTTCCCACATTTTGTTGTTATAGTCTGAATTTAAAATGGGTTCAATTTAGATTTTGTCACTGGCATACATGCAATTCCTGAATTAATGTAAAAATTGAATTGTTCATTTTTCTTTTGGAACAAATTCATTACAAATGAAAAGCTGAAGTGTCTTAAGTCGATAAGTATTCAACCCCTTTGTTAAGTCACATATGTTGCATGGACTCACTCTGTGTGCAATAAGTGTTTTTCCAGATTTTTGAATGACTACCTCAACTCTATACCCTGCACGTACAATTATCCGTGAAGTTCCTCAGTTGAGCACTGAATTTCAAACACAGATTTAACCAGAGAGGTTTTCCAAATGAGAACAATGTTGTTGAGCCAGCCTCTGTTAAGTTACTCCACAATACTAACCTAATTGACAGTGAAAGAAGGAAGCCTGTACAGAATAAAAATATTCCAAAACATGCATCCTGTTTGCAACATGGCACTAAAGTAATACTGCAAAAAACTTTTGGTCCTGAATACAAAGTGTTATGATTTGGGAAAATCCAATACAACACATTACTGGGTACCACACTCCATATTTTCAAGCACAGTGGTGGCGGCATCATGTTATGGGTATGCTTGTAATTGTTAAGGATTGGGGAGTTTGTCAGGATAAAAAAAGAAACAGAATTGAGCTAAGCACAGGCAAAATCCTACAGGAAAACCTGGTTCAGTCTGCTTTCTACCAGACACTGTGAGATGAAATCACCTTTCAGCAGGACAATAACCTAAAACACAAGGCCAAATCTACACTGAAGTTTCTTACCAAAAAGACAGTGAATGTGGCAGAGTTCGTTTTGACTTAAATCTGCTTAAATCTATGGCAAGACTTAAAGGGTTGTCTAGCAATGATCAACAAGCAATTTGATAGACCTGGAATAATTTTGAAAAGAGTAATGGGCAAATGTTCCCAATCCAGGTGTGCAAAGCTCTTAGACTTACCCAGAAAGACTCACGGCTGTAATCGTTGCCAAAGGTGATTCTAACATGTATTGATTTGGGTGAGAATACTGATGTAAATTAGATATTTCTGTATTTAATTTTCAATAAATTAGCAAAAATGTCTAACATTTGTTTACACTTTGTCATTGTGTGTAGATGGATGAGGAACAAAAATATTTAGAATTCAGGCTGTAACACAACAAAATGTAGAACAAGTCTTTGGGGGTGTAAATACTTTCTGAAGGTACTGTATATGCTCATAGGAAAAGTACTTGCCACATTATTATAGCAGAGTGGGATCATTTTATTGGGCACTGTTGCTAAATTTGTGTGTGTGCACGCATGTCTATGCACGTGTTGGTCCACAGTGGTGCAGACCCTGGCACACAACTCCACAGCCACGCTGTCGGTCATCAAGGACTACCTGATCAACAAGCTGCAGAGGGAGAGCCAGCAGATTGAGGACGATGAGCGCAAGATCCGCCAGTACCGCGAGGAGACGGCCCACCTCCGCGCCGAGATCCAGGAACTCAGAAGCAGGTGAGGGACAGGACCATCCTAACCAAAGTCCAGTCCTAAAACAACACCTATCCCCTAGAGCTGGGTCTTGTTCAGTTTCCTCCATGTTCCATCCATCCAGTTCATCTGACATGTATAAGGGGTGAGAAGTGTCTAAGAAACACAATCTCAATTTGTTTGGTGGCTGCACTTCGATGCAAATTGTTACTGTACAAGGCTCCACATTAACGCTTGCCCGGCGCATGAAAAACGTTTTTTGGACAAGCAGATTATAGATTTAAGTTGTCTGAATGGACAAAAAGACACTCAAATCACAATGACAAACAATTAGGTTCCTCCAATCACAATTGGATCAAAGTGTCCTCTGGATGCGATGTGTTGCGCACTGTCCTCGCAATCTCTGCAGAGCGCATCGGAGTAGAATTATTGTAGGCCTGCATTGACCTGCACGAGCGGTATTTTTTTTTTTTAGACCAACGTGAGTTGATCATTGCTAGTTAGTGAGTTATTTGCCCAGTTATAGCACATTTTATGTTACACAGAAAACCCTGGAAAAGTCATGGTGTTTGTATCACCTGTGTGTGCGAGTGGGCCATTGCCAGAGAAAGAGAAATTGCAGCAGCAGGTAAAATATTGGTATACAACAGACTAACTAGATAACCAGCCAAACTACACAATAAGCTTTGAATTGGCTGTTTCGCTAGTTAACTATTTAGCTATTTGCATATATTAATGTAATTGTCATGTCCGGTGTCCTAAAACTTTCCACCGGTACTTGTGTATAACTGAAAATGACCGACACGCAGTTGAAACCAATGTTGCATACTCCGATTTGTAAAACTCCCTCAAGCCCTCAAAATTGGGTGTTGAAAATGTGTTCTGACATTGTTGGAAAGATGGCATTCTTCTCTATTCAATACGGGCCATTTACTTGTGCCAATGTAAAAAAAATATATTCTTAGAATAGCCTAATTGGCTTTCCAAGTGGCACAGCGGTCTAACGCTAAGAACACACCGACGGCGTCATTGCATTTTTGTACACCAGAATTACATTCATTTCCAATGAAACGCTGCGTTTGCCAAATCTCAAATCTCTTGCAGTATTGCGTTGCAGAGGCAGTTGCAGTGCCTTCGGTGTGGTGCATACATTGGGTTTATCGAACGTATGCGTCAAACTGTATGCATAGACAGCTTGACAGAAATGGTAGAAGTTGAAAATAAAGGAGAGCCGCACACTAAGAGCTCAGATGCAAAAAAATGTATTTCCAACTTTTCGACAGGCAAGCTGTCTTCATCAGGGTATAATCAAACACTGCAGGGTTACTCGTTTATATAGTGTCAAAAGACACACACAGAGGTGTCTAATCATGGCCAAGTATGGCCTAATATCATTGGTTAATTCTCAAATATTAAAATGACATGCAAAGAACATACAAAAAACAAATGAATAGCATACGATCATAGAATCAATTTAGACTACATAAGCCTACAAACAATTACAATGGCAAAGTCACAATAATCACAAGAATGGGTTCAGATCAAAGTCGACGTTGAGACCGAAGGGAGCAAGGGTCTTTAAATGAACAAATGAACATTTTAACAATAAGTTATCGAGGTCACACCCTCTCCTAGGGAGGGTGACATGTTCGATGCCAATATAACGCAGAGACGATATCGAGTGGTTTGCTTCAAAAAAGTGGGTCGTAACTGGGTAAGTCGAGTTTTTGCACCTAATGGTGCTACGATGCTCTGAAATACGTACTTTTAATTTGCGCTTTGTTTTACCCACATAATTTTTACCACAAAGGGCAAGTTATAAGATAAATAACTGCCTTGTGGAGAACGTAATAACACCTTTGATTGGGATCTGTTTCCCTGTTTGGGGGTGTTTGAAGGATCTTCATTTGTAAGTGCCATTGCATTGAGCACAGCCATTACACTTGTAGTTTCCATCCAGTAGGGGCGCAAATACACATTGTGCAGGGATATGTTGGGGTGGTAAATCAGTGTACCAATTGGTCTCTGAGATTTCTGCCCCGTGAGAATACGACCAAGGGAAGGTCAGAAAACACATTACCGAGACGATCGGATTTAAGAATGTGCCAGTGTTTGAACAATTCCCTTAATTTGTTCAGAGCACTTAGAATAGCGGGTAGTTAGAACGCAAGAATACTTATTATTGACTGACCTTGAAAAAACTCAAAACAAAACATGACCTTTCTCAATGGCAGTATTAATCTGATCATTTTTGTACCTCCTCTCCTTGAATTTTCTTTGCGTCTCAGCTTTGTTTTTGTTTTTTGCAAATTCTTTTGATTTGACAGAATTGGCTGTAAGGCAAACTATTTTTCAAGGGAAGTGGGTGACAACTGTCAGCCCTCGACAAACTGTTACGATCAGTAGGTTTCCTGTAAAGATTAGTGTATGGAACATTATTTTCACACAAGATCAGAAGATCAAGAAAACTGATTTGACGTGTATCAGATTGCATTGTAAATCTCAAATTTGAATGTTGAACTTTTGTTGCATGCATATCCAGATGACGATGCGTACTATTTTGCGCAGTGACACTGTCTGTGTGTTCAAAGTGTAAGGCAGCTTGAGGTGTCACTACAGCCCCAGGTTCAATCCCAGGCTGTATCATAGCCGGCCGTGACCGGGAGACCAATGAGGTGGTGCACAATTTGCCCAGCGTCGTCTGGGTTAAGGGAGGGTTTGGCCGGCCGGGATTTCCTTGTCCCGTCGTGCTGTAGCGACTCCTTGTTGCGGGCCAGGCGCCGACATCGGTCGCCAGTTGGACAGTGTTTCCTCCGACACATTGGTGTAGCTGGCTTCCGGGTTAAGCTAGCAGTGCGGCTTGGCAGGGTCGTGTTTCGGACGAAGCATTGTTCTCGACCTTTGTCTCTCCCGATTTCCGTAGGGGAGTTGCAGTGATAGGACAAAACTCTTAACTACCAATTTCATATCCCGAAAAAGGGGTAAAAAGTACCTAAAAGAAAAACCTAATTGACAAGTAACTCCTATGCTGTCAAGGTCTCCCCTGAAAACGTAATATTCTAGACGTGTAAATATACTGAACAAAAATATAAATACAACAATTTCAATGTTTTTACAAAGTTACAGTTTTATATATAAGAAAATAAGTCAATTGAAATATATTAATTAGGCTCTAATCTATGGATTTCACATGACTGGGCAGGGGTGCAGCCATTGGTGGACCTGGGAGGGCATGTGCCTAGATCCCCAGTGGGTGGGGAGCCAGGCACTTGCCCTCCCAGGTCCAGCCAATCAGAATTATTTTTCCTGACCAGAAATACTTCTCAGTTTCATCAGCTCTCCGGGTGGCTGGTCTCAGCTAATCACGCAGGTGAAGCAGCTGGATGTGGAGATCCTGGGCTGAAGTTGTTACCTGTGGACTGTGGTTGTGAGTCCGGTTGGACGTACTGACATATTTGATAAAATGATGGAGGCAGCTTATGGTAAAGAAATGAACATTCAATTCTCTGGCAACAGCTCTGGTGGACTTTTCTGCAGTCAACATGCCAATTGCACACTCCCTCAACTTGAGACATCGTGGGCATTGTGTTGTGTGACAACTATTCATTTTAGAGTGGTATTTTATTGTCCCCAGCACAAGCCGCACCTTAGTATTGATCATACTGTTTAATCGGCTTCTTGATATACCACACCTGTCAGGTGGATGGATTATCTTGGCAAAGGAGAAATGCTCACTAACAGGGATATAAACAAATTTGTGCACTATTTGAGAGAAATAAGCTTTTTGTGCATATGGAAAATGTCTGTGATCTTTTACTTCAGTTCATGAAACATGGGACTAACACTACATGTTGCATTCATATTTTTGTTCAGTATAGATTAACTTGTTTTAGTTAGCTACTTTGCTTTGAAGTCGCCCACCTTAGCCATTTGATCCCTGGTTCATTAAATGAGGGAATTACTTTATAAAGACAAACAGTATTTGGTTATAATTGTAATGTTGCAAGGTGGATTGTTGGCCGGATGTGCAGGATTTTGCTCCAGCCCTGCTCTAACACACCAGATTGCACAAAAAATCAGCTGCTCAACAGGACCTTGATAAGCTGACTCGGGTATGTTTGAGCAGGGTTGGATCAAAGTCCTGCACACTCAGTAGCGCTTCAGATGGAGGGTTATATATAGTAGCCTATCAGTGCAGTATTTTACTTCATGGAGGGTTAAGTGCCTTGCTCAAGGCCACACCGGCAGGTGATATAATACATGGGATCAGAGACCAGCAGCTTTCTATTGTTAATACCAGTGATTAATAATTATTTTGATTTTGTGAAGTGGTTCCTTGCATCATACAACACAATTTTGTCACCTTTTTGGCCCATGTTCTTACAGACCTTTTTTGGGGGAATAAGTGACTTGAGCTTTCAGACAAGTAAATAATGTGTCCTACTTGTCCAAAGAATAAATGGCTAAAAAAATTAATGTCAAGCCCTGCTGTATTTCGAATGCTTGATTTGAACTCACGAAGACCATTAATGAAACTGTACTGATTTTTCTTTTTTCTCTCTCACAGCGCAAAGATTTTCCAGAAGACCAAGTGCAGCATGTGCAACAGCCCCCTCGAGCTGCCCTCTGTTCACTTCCTGTGCAGTCACTCCTTCCACCAGCACTGCTTTGAGAGCTACGCCGAGAGTGAGGCCGAGTGTCCCACCTGCACACCGGAAAACCGGAAGGTCATGGACATGCTGCGGGCCCAGGACCAGAAACGAGACCTGCACGACCACTTCACCAGACAGGTGACACACACTGACAGCCCTAGTCACTCCACTTTCATCTTTGTGTGTTTGTTGAGCTGCCCAGTGACACGAGCCTACCAGATGAGCTAAACTTCTTCTATGCTCACTTAGAGGCAAATAACACTGAAACAGGCATGAGAGCACCAGCTGTTCCGGAAGACTGTGTGATCACTCTCTCCGCAGCCGATGTGAGTAAGGCCTTTTAAACAGGTCAACATTCACAAGGCTGCACAACCAGATGGATTACCAGGACGTATACTGCGAGCATGCACTGACCAACTGGCAAGTGTCTTCACTGACATGTTCAACTTCTCCTTCTCCTTGTCTGTAGTACCAGTACATGTTTTAAGCAGACCACCATAGTGCCTGTGCCCAAGAACACTAAGGTAACCTGCCTAAACGACTACCGACCCGTAGCACTCACGTCTGTAGCCATGAATTGCTTGCGACACTCATCAATAAGTTAAGGACCCTGGGTCTAAACACCTCCCTCTGCAACTGGATCCTAGACTTCCTGACGGGCTGCCCCCAGGTAATAAGGGTAGGTAATAACACATCCACCATGCTGATCCTCAAAACAGGGGCCCCTCAGGAGTGCGTGCTCAGTCCCCTCCTGTACTCCCTATTCACTCATTACTGCACGGCCAGGCACAACTCCAACACCATCATTAAGTTTGCTGATGACACAACAGTGGTAGGACTGATCACCGACAATGACGAGACAGCCTATTGGTAGGAGGCCAGAGACCTGGTTGGGTGGTGCCAGGACAACAACCTCTGCCTCAACGTGATCAAGACAAAGGAGATGATTGTGGACAACAGGAAAAGGCGGACCGAGCACACCCATTCTCATCGACGAGGTTGCAGTGGAGTAGGTTGAGAGCTTCAAGTTCATTGGTGTCCACATCACCAACAAACTAACATGGTCCAAGCACACCAAGACAGTCGTGAAGAGGGCACGACAAAACCTATTCCCTCTCAGGAGACTGAAAAGATTTGGCATGGGTCCTCAGAGCCTCAAAGTTCTACAGCTGCACCATCGAGAGCATCCTGATTGGTTGCATCACTGCCTGATATGGCAACTGCTCGGCCTCTGACCGCAAAGTACTACAGAGGGTAGTTTCTAACAGCCCAGTACATCACTGGGGCCAAGCTTCCTGCCATCTAGGACCTCTACCAGGCGGTATCAGAGAAAGACCAATAGATTTGTCAGACTCCAGCCACCCTAGTCATAGACTGTTCTCTCTTCTACCGCACGGCAAATGGTACAGGAGCGCCAAGTCTAGGTCCAAGAGGCTTCTAAACTCCTGAACATCTAATCAAATGGCTACCCAGACTATTTGCATCCCCCCCTCTTTTATACCGCTGCTACTCTCTGTTATCATCTATGCATAGTCACTGTAATAACTCTACCTACATGTACATACTACCTCAACTAACTCGGTACTCTGTACCGGTACCCCCCTGTATATAGTCTCGCTATTGTAATTTTACTTCTGCTCTTTAATTACTTGTTACTTTTATTTATTTTTCTTATCTGTATTTGTTTAAACTGCATTGTTGGTTAGGGACTCGTAAGTATGCATTTCAATGTAAGGTCTACACCTGTTTTATTCGGCGCATGTGACTAATAACATTTGATTTGATATTTTGTGGTAACTGCTGAGGGGGGTGACTAAAGTGAAAATACCCTCTGCTTGTCTTTTCTTGTTCTCTCTCGCTCCCTCTTTTGTGTTCAAGTATGTTTTATTGGCACATGACTTGAAACTACATCAAAGTTTTATATACTGTAGTAGTCAATAGTCATTCAATAAGATGTAGTAATAGTGCAACACTTAATCTATCAAGTCCAAAGATCAATATATAAAGTTCACTACTATAAGAGGAAAGTAAATTTAACACTTTTTTTTTCAGAACTGATGTGTACACTATCATTTCTTTATCCTGGCTCACTTATTTCTATGCATTTCAGCTGCGGTGCTCCAATGATGGTTTCTCCGTGGTGGCGGACTACTTTGGCCGTGGGGTGTTCAACAAGCTGACCCTGGTCACCGACCCGCCGGGCAGCAAGGTGGGGGTGGGAAGCCTGGAGGCAGACCTGCAGAGGGACCTACTCATCCACACTAAGAGGAACACTTGAGGGCCACAGGGCACAATGGATACAACAGCTTGCAACTGTACACTATTACCCTTTTCACACTATCATGCTGACCTAAACCAAGCTGGGCTGGCTCTGATATTTTATTTTCAGATTGTCCTTTTTAGCACAGTTGGTTTGTG
The DNA here is from genome assembly GCF_034236695.1 of Oncorhynchus nerka. Classification (NCBI taxonomy): domain Eukaryota; kingdom Metazoa; phylum Chordata; class Actinopteri; order Salmoniformes; family Salmonidae; genus Oncorhynchus; species Oncorhynchus nerka. The sequence continues at coordinate 55,082,113 of NC_088417.1, read as the reverse complement.
TGGCTCGGCTTGGTTCAACTCCATTGTGTGAAAAGCCCTTAGGTTCTGTGTTTTACTGTCTGCTGCTCAAGCTAAGAATAAACTACTATACCCAGCCGCAATGGGGTCCCTGACCCATCGTGCTTTGTTCTGTAGTACACGATGCCACAATATTTAGTCAAGATGAATCAGTCATGCTCTTGTCGCAACACCAGTAAGAGATGTGTTGATAGTTTCTGTTTCTGATGCATGTTACACGTCTGTGCATCTGGGTTGTGTTTATTAGGTGAAATTAACAGAAAACGTTTTTGCAACGTGCAATGAATATGAGCATTACTTATTGTACAGGTAGTTGCTGTTTTCTTCAATATGGCACCTAATAAACAACCCTGGTCCAAGCACAGAGGTTCAGAATGAAGGGTGGTTGGGTGGATTTTGTTTTTATGCACTTGATTTATGTGCATTGTGTAATGTCTTTGAGCACTCTGTTAGAATTTGTCTTTTTTAAAAGAAGGCTATCTCTTGAAATGTGGCTTATTGATACTGGGAGTGTACAGATGCATTTTATTCCTTGTTGTGCCTTCTTGAAATGCTGTGTGCATGTATTTCTTTCCATATGAGATGTGTCATGCCATCTCATATTTGGATTTTATACCATGGCCTTGTTGAATACTCGTTTCTGATTGGCTTGAAGGGCATTCTCAAGCGTGCATTATTTCCCTATGAAGCACGGTATATCAGCATGTAAAATTATATCGCTATAGTTCATGCTTACATGTTTTGTTTGAGCTGGTTTTGAAACCAAAACTCGAATTGAAAACATCATTGAATTTGATGTTCATAATAGTATTCTAGGACTGATGGTTTGGTTAGCTAAACTAACATGTCTGTTTGGTTAGTTACTAACATGTCTGTTTGGTTACCATAGAAACTACTGTGGCTATCGAGTAAACTTACTAGGTACTTCAGTGGATGTTGAACACATTTCTACCAACACATTTCTAGTGGAAGCTATGCTTAATTATAGCCATGGTTTAAAATGGATAATCAACTCCGGGCTCTATGCATCCTCTGTAAAATATTGCAACTCCATGGACGGTCAGTTCCACTCAGCTAGGGCATAGTGGAACACACCTTACATGTCGTTCATTATCTTCCATAGAACGCATAGCCCCTCGTTAATTATCCCTTCCTTATAAAAATGTAGTCCATCTCACACTTCACTTTTTAAAGTCTGAATTTGGCTAACCCTAAACATCATTAATGTCTTTAATACACTTCTCTTCAAGGTGACTTCCAGAAATGTACATGTTGTGGCTGGTGAAACATTTTGCCTAGATAGTGTGGTATCAACCAGTGATTCTGCAATGTCTTTGTATCAATCCACTAATGTTGTATATAGATTTGACCTGCACATTACCTGAATAATGAATGAACTAGCTACATGTCATATGCTTAGAATTCTAGTTCTATGCATTAGCATACTTGAAATGTGTCACAAATGATCTTGTTTAAAAATGTTTGTGCTTATCTAAATAAATGTGCACAGATACTCAAGTCAATGGTCTGTGTAATCATTGTGTGACCGTTTGTTTTATTAACCAATGTATGGTACATCTCAGTGGAGGCTGCTGAGGGGAGGACGGCTCATAATAGCTAGAATGGAGAGTATGGAATAGCATCAAACACATGGATCTATGTGTTTGATACCATTCCACTCATACTGCTCCAGCCATTACCACGAGCCACCAACCTCCTGTGGCAGTGCTAAGATTTGTATACAATTTGTGGTACCATTTCTAACCTCTCTCCAAGAGAGCCAACAAAGGGTGGCATCGCGAGACTTGGTATCCCTTGGTGACGGTATACTGGCTTTCATGGATAGAGCAGAGAAACAGAAGGTAACCAAAAACTCAGATTATCTTTCACAAATTCACGAAATAATTGTTCACACTACATTCTGTACATATTTGGTAGTTCATGCATTCCTCCTTTTATGCTAGTTTTGCTCATGTATCCAACTTTTATGGCAACGCTAGCTAGCCAACTTTAGCTAGCTAGCAGGGTTTCTTTAAATGTAATTCCTGTGGCCTTGTCAACAAGTACTGCCAACAACTCACATTAGCTAACTGGCTAGCTAGCTATCCAGCTACCCAACGTGCCCAGCTAGTTTGCATGTAGCCTACTACATTCCTTAACAGTAATGTTACATTCGGATAGTTTGCATGTAGCCTACTACATTCCTTAACAGTAATGTTACATTCGGATAGTTTGCATGCTGTTAAGTCATTAAGTGATTTGTCGCATCTTCAGACTAAGCTCATAACTAACCAGCCCTATGACGAGAGCCTGGAGGTGAACGACTACGAGGAAATCGCTAGTGTGTACACACCGACTCCACGAAGACCAGGTACTAAAAGTGTATTTCATGCAATTCAGAAGCAAATTGCGTGATGCTATTTATTAGACCCTATAGCAACCCTAACCCCGATATGAGTTCATTATGGCCTCTACCAATATATCTGGACCTTTTATTATGGCACAGTCAGGTGGTAGAGCACTCTCACCATAAGCACAGGGTTGCTGCTGGTTCAACCCCTGCGCCGACTGTACCCCCTCATCGCTAACAACATCTCAACTTTCTCCCCTTTACAAGTCTCAAGGAAAAAGAACAGACCGCTGTATGAAATGGCGAACAACAGCAGTGATGAATTTGACGACGATGTAAAGGTGATTATGTAAGGGACAATCAACAAGGGGCTACGCGTTCTATAGAAAATAATGGATGACGTGGAAGGTGTGTTCCATGACGCGCAAGCAGAGTGGAACTGACCTCCCACGCAGTAACATTATATTCTGGAGAACGCATAGAGCCCCGAGCTGATTATCCCATTTATGCTATGGCTATCATTTAACACATTTGATGCACGAAATGTCATCAACAGCCACTGAATTAGCTAGCAAGTTTACTAGATAGCTACAGTAGTTGCCATGGTAACCAAACAAACAGACGTGTTAGTTTAGCTAACCAAACCATAAAATAAAATGTTATTGGTTACATACACGTATTTAGCATATGTTATTGCAGGTGTAGCGAAATGCTTGTCTTCCTAGCTCCAACAGTGCAGTAGTATCTAACAATCCACAACAACACACACATCTAAAAGTAAATTAATGTAATTAAGAAATATATAAATATTAGGACAAGCAATGTTGGAGTGGCATTGACTAAAATACAGTAGAATATAATACAGTATATACATATAAAATGAGTAAAGCAGTATGTAAACATTATTAAAGTGACTAGTGTTCCATTATTAAGGTGACCAGTGATTCCATGTCTATGCATATGGGGCAGCAGCCTCTAAGGTGCAAGGTTGAGTAACCAGGTGGTAGCCGGCTAGTGATGGCTATTTAACAGTCTGATGACCTTGAGATAGAAGCAGTTTTTCAGTCTCTCGGTCCCAGGTTTGATGCACCTGTACTGACCTCTCCTTCTGGATGGTAGCAGGGTGAATAGGCCCATGGCTCGAGTGTTTTTTTTAAAAACATTTTTTATTTCACCTTTATTTATCAACCAGGTAGGCTAGTTGAGAACAATTTCTCATTTGCAACTGCGACCTGGCCAAGATAAAGCAAATCAGTTCAACACATACAACAACAGAGTTACACATGGAATAAAACAAACATACAATCAATAATACAGTAGAAAGATCTATATACAGCTTGTGCAAATGAGGTAGGATAAGAGAAGTAAGGCAATCAATTGGCCATGGTGGCAAAGTAATTACAATATAGCAATTAAACACTGGAAAGGTAGGGTGTGCAGAAGATGAATGTGCAAGTAGAGATACTGGGGTGCAAAGGAGCAAGATAAATAAATACAGTATGGGGATGATGTAGATTGGGTGGGCTATTTACAGATGAGCTATGTACAGGTGCAGTGATCTGTGAGCTGCTCTGACAGCTGATGCTTAAAGCTAGTGAGGGAGGTAAGAGTCTCCAGCTTCAGAGATTTTTGCAGTTCGTTCCAGTCATTGGCAGCAGAGAACTGGAAGGAGAGGCGGCCAAAGGAAGAATTGGCTTTGGGGGTGACCAGTGAGATATACCTGCTGGAGCGCGTGCTACGTGTGAGTGCTGCTATGGTGACCAGTGAGCTGAGATAAGGCGGAGCTTTACCTAGCAGAGACTTGTAGATGACCTGGAGCCAGTGGGTTTGGCGACGAGTATGAAGCGAGGGCCAGCCAATGAGAGCGTACAGGTCGCAGTGGTGACAAAACGGATGGCACTGTGATAGACTGCATCCAATTTGTTGAGTAGAGTGTTGGAGGGTATTTTGTAGATGACATCGCTGAAGTCGAGGATCGGTAGGATGGTCAGTTTTACGAGGGTATGTTTGGCAGCATGAGTGAAGGATGCTTTGTTCATGTCCTTGATGATCTTTTTGGCCTTCCTGTGACATCGGGTGATGTAGGTGTCCAGGAGGGCAGGCGGTGTGCCCCCGGTGATGCGTTGGGCAGACTGCACCACCTTCTGGAGAGCCCATTGGTCCTAGCTTGCTATTATGAAAATCAAATTCAACCATGTTTTCAATTTGACTTTTGCTTTCAAAGGCAGCTCAAACATACAGTACCAGTCAAAAGTTTGGACACACCTACTCATTCAAGGGTTTTTCTTTATTTTTACTATTTTCTACATTGTAAACTCAGCAAAAAAATAAACGTCCTCACTGTCAACTGTGTTTATTTTCATCAAACTTAACAGGTAAGAACATAAAAAGATTCAACAACTGAGATGTAAACTGAACATGTTCCACAGACATGTGACTAACAGACATTGAATAATATGTCCCTGAACAAAGGGGGGGTCAAAAGTAACAGTCAGCATCTGGTGTGGGCACCAGCTGCATTAAGTACTGCAGTGCATCTCCTCCTCATGGACTGCACCAGATTTGCCAGTTCTTGCTGTGAAATGTTAGCCCACTCTCCCACCAAGGCACTTGCAAGTTCCCAGACATTTCTGGGGGGAATGGCCCTAGCCCTCACCCTCCGATCCAACAGGTCCCAGACGTGCTCAATGGGATTGAGATCGGGGCTCTTCGCTGGCCATGGCAGAACACTGACATTCCTGTCTTGCATGAAATCACACACAGAATGAGCAGTATGGCTGGTGGCATTATAGGCTGGAGGGTCATGTCAGGATGAGCCTGCAGGAAAGGTACCACATGAGGGAGGAGGATGTCTTCCCTGTAACGCACAGCGTTGAGATTGCCTGCATTGACAACAAGTTCAGTCTGATGATGCTGTGACACACCGCCCCAGACCATGACAGAACCTCCACCTCCAAATCAATCCCGCTAAAGAGTACAGACCTCGGTGTAACGCTCATTCCTTCGATGATAAACGCGAATCCGACCATCACCCCTGGTGAGGCAAAACCGTGACTCGTCAGTGAAGAGCACTTTTTGACAGTCCTGTCTGGTCCAGCGACGGTGGGTTTGTGCTCATAGGCGATGTTGTTGCCGGGGATGTCTGGTGAGGACCTGCCTTACAAGCCTACAATCCCTCAGTCCAGCCTCTCTCAGCCTATTGCGGACAGTCTGAGCACTGATGGAGGGTTGGGCGTTCCTGGTGTAACTTGGGCAGTTGTTGTTGCCATCTTATACTTGTCCCGCAGGTGTAATGTTCAGATGTACCAATCCTGTGCAAGTGTTGTTACTCGTGGTCTGCCACTGCGAGGACGATCAGCTGTCCATCCTGTCTCCCTGTAGCGCTGTTTTAGGCATCTCACAGTACGGACATGGCAATTTATTGCCCTGGCCACATCTGCAGTCTTCATGCCTCCTTGCAGCATGCCTAAGGCACGTTCACGCAGATGAGCAGGGACCCTGGGCATCTTTCTTTTGGTGTTTTTCAGAGTTAATTGTTTATGGTTCACTGAACAAGCATGGAAAACAGTGTCTAAACCCTTTACAATGAAGATCTGTGAAGTTTTGGGATTTTTACGAATTCTTTGAAAGAAAGGGTCCTGAAAAAAGGATGTTTCTTTTTTTGCTGAATTTAGAATAATAGTGAAGACATCCAAACTATGAAATAACACAAATGGAATCATGTAGTAACCAAAAAACTGTTAAACAAATCCAAATATATTTGAGATTCATCAAAGTAGCCATCCTTTGCCTTGATGAGAGCTTTGCACACTCTTGGGATTCTCTCAACCAGCTTCACCTGTAATATTTTTCCAACAGTCTTGAAGGAGTTTCCACATATGCTGAGCACTTGTTGGCTGCTTTTCGTTCACTCTGCGGTTCAACTCATCCCAAACCATCTCAATTGGGTTGAGGTCGGTTGATTGTGGAGGCCAGATCATCTGATGCAGCACTCCATCACTCTCCTTCTTGTGCAAATAGCCCTTACACTGTCTAGAGGTGTGTTGGGTCATTGTCCTGTTGAAAAACAAATGATAGTCCCACTAAGCGTCGCTGCAGAAGGCTGTGGGCCTTCAATTATAAATAAATCACTGACAGTGCCACCAGAAAAGCACCACCACAACTCCTCCTCCATGCTTCACGGTGGGAACCACACTTGCGGAGATCATCCATTCACCTACTCTGCTTCTCGCAATGACACAGTGGTTGGAACCAAAAATCCCAAATTTGGATGAATCAGAACAAAGGACAGATTTCCACCGGTCTAATGTCCATTGCTCGTGTTTCTTGACCCATGCAAGTCTCTTCTTATTGGTGTCCTTTAATAGTTGTTTCTTTGCAGCAATTCGACAATGAAGACCTGATTCACGTAGTCTATTCTGAACAGTTGATGTTGAGATGTCTGTTACTTGATCTCTGTGAAGCATTTATTTGGGTTGTGATTTCTGAGGCTGGTAACTGTAATGAACTTATCCTCTGCAGCAGAGGTAACTCTGGGTCTTCCTTTCCTGTGGCGGTCCTCTTGAGAGCCAGTTTCATCATAGCGCTTGATGCATTTTGCGACTGCACTTGAAGAAACCTTCAAAGTTCTTGAAATTTCCCACATTGACTGACCTTCATATCTTGAAGTAATAATGGACTGTCATTTCTCTTTGTTTTTTTGAGCTATTCTTGCCATACTATGTACTTGGTCTTTTACCAAATACCCCTATCTTCTGTATACCACCCCTATCTTGTCAAATCAAATTGTATGTGTCACATATGCTTAATACAACAGTGAAATGCTTACTTACAAGCCCTTAACCACCAATGCAGTTTTAACAAAATACATTTTAAAAAGTAAGAGATAAAAACAAATGATTAAGGAGCAGCTGTAAATAACAATAGTGGGACTATATACAGGGGGTACCGGTTCAGAGTAAGGGTGCGGGGGGCACTGGTGTCGAGGTAATTATGTACATGCAGGTAGGGTTATTGAAGTGGCTATGCATAGATAATATCTGAGAGTAGCAGCGGGTGGTGCAAATAGTGTGGGTAGCCATTTGATTAGCTGTTTATGAGTCTTATGGTAGAAGCTGTTTAGAAGCCTCTATGACTAGGATGGCTGGAGTCTTTGACAATTTTTAGGGCCTTCTTCTGACACCGCCTGGTATAGAGGTCCTGGATGGCAGGAAGCTTTACCCCGGTGATGTACTGGGCCATACGCACTACCCAATGTAGTGCCTTGCGGACGGAGGCCAAGCAGTTGCCATATCAGGAAGTGATGCAACCATGCTCTCGATGGTGCAGCTGTAAAACCTTTTGTAGTCTGTAATATTTTGCAAGCCCTGGCAGATCCGACGAGCGTCTGAGCCGGTGTAGTACTATTCACAACACAACTGATTGGCTCAAATGCATTAAGAAGCAAGAAATTCCACAAATGACCTTTTACAGGCATACCTGATACTTGAAATGCATTCCAGGTGGCTACCTCATGAAGCTGATTGAGAGAATGCCAAGAGTGTGCAAGCTGTCATGAAGGTAAAGGGTGGCTACTTTGAAGAATATCAAATATAAAATGTATTTTGATTTGTTTAACACTCTTTTGGATACTACATAATAATTCCATGTGTTATTTCATAGTTTTGATTACTTCACTATTATTCTACAATTTAGAAAATAGTAAAAATAAAGAAAAACCCTGGAAAGAGTTGGTGTGTCAACTTTTGACTGGTACTGTAGAACATGTAAGACTGAACTATAGTCATTGAATTCTACCATGCTGATTATATACTGTGAGTGAGAGACAATGATGCATATGCTATAATGCCCTTCAAGCCAATCAGAAACGAGTATTCAACAATGCCATGGTATAAGAATTGTTATGAACTGGGTGGTTCGAGGCCTGAAAGCTGATTGGCTGAAAGCTGTGGTATATCCGACCGTATACCACAGGTATGACAAAAACATTTTTTTTACTGTTCTAATTATGTTGGTAACCAGTTTATTATAGCAATAAGGCACCTCTGGGGCTGATGGTATATGGCCAATATACCAAGGCTAAGGACTGTATCCAGGTACTCTGCGTTGCACATAAGAATAGCCCTTAGCTGTGATATATTGGCCATATACCACACCCGCTCGATCCTTACTGCTTAAATATATCATGAATTGGACTGGTGGTGACAGACCAAGTATATTAGCTAGCTAGAGGTATCTATTCCAACACATTCAGGTAGATATTTTATGACGATCTTTTGTGTTCTACCAACGACAGCCAAAAAAGGAGCAAAGGAACGGCCAGCCTGGCTTGAGTGAGAATGAGGAAGAAGAGGAGGAGGAAGATGATGATTCGGATGAGACAGAGTCTGATGAAGAGGAGGGTGAGCCGGGATCCGCCCCGGAAGGGTGAGTGCAGTCAAATCTCAGTGCACACACTGAGTAGGTTATAGACACATATACTGATATATGATCCCGTCATGAATAGTTATGTGCGCAGTTCCGAATCAGAATCTGGTTTGTTTACATGGAAGTGAGTATGATCACATTCAACTTTAGATGCAGCTCATGCAAGTCGGCAAACAAGTAATCAGATGGTTATCGTCTACTACAACATCACAGATTTCATCGGAGGATTGATTACCTAATAAGCTAGCAAGCCAGTGAGGCAAGGTAAATGATCACAAATAGAACCGGACAAATAATATATACTGAGCAAAAATATAAACGCAACATGTAAAGTGTTGGTTTCATGAGCTGAAATAAAATATCCCCGAAATGTTCCATATGCACAAAAAGCATACTTCTCTCAAATTGTGTTCACAGATTTGTTTACATCCCTTTTAGTGATAATTTCTCCTTTGCCAAGATAATCCATCCACCTGACATGACAGGTGTGGCATATTAAGAAGCTTATCAATGAAATTGTATTGGTCACATACACGTGATTAGCAGATGTTATTGCGGGTGTAGAAAAATGCTTGTGCTTCTAGCTCCAACAGTGCAGTAATATCTAACAAATTACACAACATATACCCAATACACACAAATCTAAGTAGGAATGAATGAAGATATATATATATATATATACACACATATATATATACACACATATATATAATACACGCACACAGTTGAAGTCGGAAGTTTACATACGCCTTAGCCAAATACATTTAAAGTCAGTTTTTCACAATTCCTGACATTTAATCCTAGTAAAAATGTCCTGTCTTGGGTCAGTTAGGATCACCACTTTATTTTAAGAATGTGAAATGTCAGAATAATAGTGGAGTGATTTATTTCAGCTTGTATTTTTTTCATCACATTCCCAGTGGGTCAGAGGTTTGCATACACTCAATTAGTATTTGGCAGCATTGCCTTTAAATTGTTTAACTTGAGTCAAACGTGTTTTCATGGTCACTCACTGCTAGGTTTGTCATGGTCCCAACATCAGTGTATACTGTAGCTAGTTATCTGCTACAAAGCTGTTTGTTGCGAGTATGCATGCGCATCACTCAAATGTGACATTTGCTAGTAGACAAAAAATGCCTCTATGTACAGAACTCTGTACACACACACACACCAGGGTTTCCATTAGGAAAATGTGGCACAGGACATTTGACTGGCAGCATTTACATTTTTTCCACGCATTTAAGAAATTTACCAGATCCATATGCATTGGTTGCGCAACCTGCTTAGGGCATCCAGCCAAGGTACTCAGAAGGCCAGAAATCACATTTAGTTTATGGTAATTAATCTTAACAAAACATGCAACACCAATGCAATGTCATTCTTGCCGATGAGCATTTTGAAGATGTTAGAATACAAAGGCTGTGCGTGCATTAGGTTAGGGGAAGCTAGTCTTTCCCTAAAGTAAATAGATTTAAATTGCCAAATGTATATAGCTTACTCCTGTCTATACTGAAATAAGTAAAATCATTCAAAATGGGTTACTACACCAAAAAGCTGTGGTTTGTTTTAAATCGCATAGCCTACAGTCGGAAGGGCCTGCAATTTGTGCAAGAGTGAGTGGCAAATATCAAATAAATGATTGTTTAGTTTCAACTATTAGTGAAAAGCAGAGACCCAGCCAGGCATATCGCAATAGTTTTTTAAAAATGTAAAAAAATATCACAGAAAAGCAGTTTGGAAAGCAAAATGACTATTGCTGTAGGCCTAAATGGAAGACAATGAAAAGACTTCAATCTGTCTTTTAATTATGACAATTCTCAACTTATTTGAGCGAAAGGCTATCTTATTGGCACCAGCGGAGAACACCAGCCATATCCACGGTGAGTGTGGATATTCACTGTCTTTATCATTGGGTCAGTGCCACTTTCGTGTGTTTTTGGACAATAATTCTTCTTCCTTCAGGTTAAATGGATGTCATTGTATTTGTTTCTCCCCTTTACGTAGGCCCAGAGTTGGCTACCTTGTCATTTTTGCAGTGGTGTAAAATACTTAGGTAAAAATAAAGTACTGCTTAAGTAGTTTTTTGGGGTAACTTTTACTTTTACTCCACTACATTCCTAAGGAAAATAATGTACTTTTTACTTCATACATTTTCCCTGACACCCAAAAGTAGTCATTACATTTTGAATGCTTAACAGGACATGAAAATTGTTAAATTCACAGACTTATCAAGAGAACATCCCTGGCCATCCCTACTACCTCTGATCTGGCGAACTCACTAAATATGTGCTTCATTTGTAAATTATGTCTTCATGTTGGAGTGTGCCCTTGATTATCAGTAAATCAACATTAAAAATAAATAAAAAGGAAATTGTCCTGCTTTGGATTGCCGAATAGAAGTCATTTGAAATTATTTATACTTTTACTTTTGATACTTAAGTATCAAAAGTAAATGTAATTTCAAAAATATACTTAAGTATATTTAAAACTAAATACTTTTAGACTTTTACTCTAGTAGTATTTTACTGGGTGACTTTCACTTCAGTCATTTTCTGTTAATGTATCTTTACTTTTACTGAAGTATGACAATTGCGTACTTTTTCCACCACTGAATTTTTGTCGTATTAAAAAAGGTTTCTGCTAATGTCTCCAGTCATAGAAAATGTAGTAGAATTGCATGAAATGTGTTTATGAAAGGCCCACATTTTCCTGTGAAATAGCCTAGGCCAACTCTACACCACTATGTGCCGCATTGAACAGTCTTTTTTGCGAACGGAGATTGAGTTATAGTAGAAAGTCTGCAAATGCGAGGATGCATGGAATGGTTTATTATAAAGGTGCATTTTGTTATGGTAAGAATAGCTTCCCCAAACTTGAAACTCAAGTGCCGCTTATGTTAGAATAACTGTCCACATTTACTTTTCCTCAGCCATCAAGGCGAGTAACGAACAGTAAATCACTAGCCTATGTCAATCTACTATCCCCCATAGTAGAAAAGTATGTTGTTCTGTGCGAGAATGAAATAGCCTATTTCATATAATAGCCTAGGCCTTTAGGCTACATGCAGAAAACGCTCTAAAAGCAATGAGGCTCATGCGACAGATCAGAATGTTTAGCTTAAAATGTTGATCAATGATATTTTTATTTTTTTTTTCACACACACCATTATACCATCTTAGTAAGTTGGACACATAGTGTTTTAAATCCTCAGCTCATTGGATCCAAAGTAGACGGACCCACAAAATGTTTTGATGCCAGGGTTTAGGGCCTCAAACTTGGCATGAACATCTTTGAGTTGTCAAATGAAGGTCTTATATGCTCATCATAACTGTGTTCATTTTGTGAGCAGGCAGCCAGAGTCAGAGATAGTTGAGTATCTTAAAACACATTGGAGGAGAAGGTCCGATTGGAGGGACTTTGGATCTTCTCCTCCTATGCGGGTTAAGAAGGAGGTGAGGAGAGAGGTCTTTGAGTTGTTACATGAAGGTCCTATATTTTTTTTTTGCTCATAATAATAACCATGTACATTTTGTGAGCAGACAGCCAGGGCCAGAAATGGTTAAGTATCTCGATAGGGAGAAGACAACAGAAGATGATCCGAGCTATACGTGCAGGTCAGTTTTAGAATTGAATAAGTGGCAGTTCTATTGAGGCCAGGTACAGGGAAAAGTCATACTTTCTAATAGGAACAAATCTGAATGGAGGATAATTTCACAAAATGCTTTATGCAGCTACAGTGTCTTCAGAAAGTATTCATACCCCTTGACTTAGTCCACATTTTGTTGTGTTACAGCCTGAATTAAACATTGATTAAATAGATTTGTTTTTCTCACCCATCTACACACAATGACAAATCTCATTTACATAAGTATTTACACCCCTGAGTCAATACTTTATAGAAGCAACTTTGGCAGCGTCTTTCTGGGTAGGTCTCTTAAGAGCTTTTCACACCTGGTTTGTGCAATATTTGCCCATTTATTATTTTCAAAGTTCTTCAAGCTCTGTCATATTGGTTGTCGATCATTGTTAGACAACCATTTTCAGGTCTTAGATTTAAGTCAAAACTGTAACTCTGCCACTCAGGAACATTCACTGTCTTCTTGGTAAGAAACTCCATTGTAGATTTGGCCTTGTGTTTTAGGGTATTGTCCTGCTGAAAGGTGAATTCATCTCAGTGTCTGGTGGAAATCAGACAACCAGGTTTTCCTCTAGGATTTTGCCATTGCTTTGTTCCATTCTGTGATTTTTTTTTTTATCCTGAAAAACTCCCTCAGTCCTGTGTTCAACATTTATCACAGAAAGATTGTTTCATCCCATACTCACTTACTGTGCTGTGAAAAAGTATCTGCCCCCTTAATGATTTTTTTCTATTTTTGTATATTTTTGACACTGAATGTTAACAGTTCTTCAACCTAAACCTAAAATTAGATCAAGGGAAACAGAGTGAATAAATATCAAATCATTTGTCATACTTATTTCACTTATTTAATAAACAAAGTTATGCAACACCTAATGCCCCTATCTGAAAAAAAGAATTGCGCCCTAACACTCAATAACTGGTTGTGCCACCTTTTTATCTGCAATGACAGCAACCAAACGCTTCCTGTAGTTTTTTGTTTTTCCAGTGTCACGTCGCTTTGAAGGAATTCTATCCCACTTTTCTATGCATAACTGCTTTAACTTAGTGACATTTGTGGGTTTTGGAGCATGAACTGCTTGTTTCAGGTCCCGCCACCTAAATTGGGTTTAGGTCTGGTTTTGACTAGGCCATTCGAAAACTTTACATTTGTTGCAGCCATTCTTTGTTTCAAACCTTCTGATGTGGGCAAAAAGGTGTGATGGGTCCGCACTAGACTTGTTTGTGTTTTGGATCATTGTCTTGCTGCATGAACCATCTGCGCTTCAACTTCAGCTCACGAACGGATGGCCTGACGGTTACATGCACACAATAATACGATTTTAATATAATAGTTTGTTTAAAACGTTTACATGCTTTGCAAGAAGAATGATTTCCCTAATAAGCCTGTTTACATGGACACATCTGAAATCAGTCTACCTTGCAGAAAATCGTCAATCAAAATTAACGTTCCACCACAGCGACCATGTTATTGTTGTGATGCCTATTTGATTCTGAGTTCGGACATTTGTAAGTTTGTATGGGAAAACAATTTTTAAGATGCATACTTTTAGTTTTTCCAAAACCAATTTTGACTTTGGCAAAAAAGGAAGCTTGAGCTGCTAGTGCTAGCACATGCACAGATCTAATACACCACTGTAATTCTAATTTAAGGCATTAACATGTCCTGATCATTTGAACGATTGCTCAGAAAACCTGTTGTTTTAATCGGCGTATGCTTACTTCGATTATGACCGTACACTGATTTAAGATAAGCAGAGTAAGGTGTTTACATGACTAATGCCGTATTCGGCTTAATGCCATAGTCCATTTAATATCGAATTATTAGTGTGCATGTAAACATACTAATAGAGGGCAGTATCCATAGTTCCTTCAATGATGGCAAGTGCTCTAGGTCCTAAGGCACCAAACACTGCATTCCACAGGAAGAACCTCATACCAACTGTTCAGCATGATGGTGGTAGTGTGACGGTTTGGGTATGTTTTGCTGCCTCAGGACCTGGATAACTTGCCATCTTTGAAGGAACCATAATTCTGCTCTGTATCAGATAATTCTACAGGAGAATGAAAGGCCATCTGTCTGAGCTGAAGCACAACTGGGTCATGCAGAAGGATGATAATAATCTAAAACACACAAGCAAGTCTACATCAGAATGGCTGAAAAGCAACAACAACAAAAATTGTTTACGACTGGCTTAGTCAAAGTCCAGACCTCAACCTGATTGAGATGTTGTGGTAGGACCTGAAACAAGGAGTTAATTCTCGAAAACCAACTATTGCCGCTGAGTTAAAGCATTTCTGCATGGAAAAGTGGGACAAAATTCCTTCAGTGACGTGAGAGACCAATCAACAACTACAGGAAGCGTTTGGTTGCGGTCGTTGCAGCTAAAGGTGACAGTCACTTTTTCACACAGGGGCATTGGGTTTTGAATAATGTTGTTAATTAAATAATTGAAATAAGTATCAACATTTTGTGTTATTTGTTCACTCAGGTTCCCTTGATCTAATATTAGGTTTTGGTTGATCTGATAACATTCAGTTTAAAAATATGCAAAAATAGAGAAAATCAGAAAAGGGACAAGTACTTTTTCACAGCACTGTAGTTAATTTGAATTGTAAACAGACGAACATCCCAAATCTGATGCTTTTCTTTGCAGGGCATATGACCCGGCAGACTACGACCACCTTCCTGTCACTGCAGAGATCAAAGAGCTGTTTCAGTACATTACCCGGTGAGTGGCGCCTGCAGCTCAGCTACAGAGCTGTGTGTGTTTATTTACAGCTGACCAAGCTGAATATGCAACTTATTGACATTTCTACACAGGCTGAAAACCAGCCCCTGCTCCAAGCCACAATTCCGCTGAATTATATATATATATATATATATATATATTTAAAAAAATATATATATATATATATAAAAATATATATATTTTTTTATATATATATATATCTATATATATATATATATATTTTTTAGTAACATTGTTTGTGAATCTGCAGGTATACTCCTCAGACCATTGAACTAGACCACAAGCTTAAACCCTTTATACCCGACTTCATCCCAGCAGTGGGAGACATTGATGCCTTCCTTAAAGTGAGCATTACCAAGCAAACACATTTTCTCTTAGCTTCACATTTATTTTATGGTGCCAATTATTTTCTTCCCTGCTTGATGGAATCACACTGGTGAAATGTCCAATTTTGTGTAAACTTAATAATAAGTTCTCCGAGCTGGGCTACTGTCAATGACTTTGTTCCATTGTAACCTCAGGTCCCACGTCCCGATGGCAAAGCAGACAACCTGGGGCTGTTGGTCCTGGATGAGCCCTGCACCAAGCAGTCAGACCCCACTGTCCTGTCACTGTGGCTCTCTGAGAACAGCAAGCAGCACAACATTGCTGTAAGTACAACAAGTATAACACAGTGCGGTTTATAAATCCCCCACAGTCGGGCACAATTTACATCAGACTGTGCACATAACTATGGGTACTGCTTTCAGACTGACAGACAGACACACACTGCAAATTCATTGATCCCTTCTCTCCGTGCGCTGCACAGGAGGTGAAAGTGAAAAGTGTGGAGAACCCGGAGAAGAACCCCAAAGCCATTGAGAATTGGATCGAGAGCATCAGTGAGCTCCATCGCTCCAAACCCCCAGCCACCGTCCACTACACCAGGCAAATGTTTACTTTACCTCACAGTACTGGTGCTGCCCTAGCCTGGTCCCAGATATGTTTGTGCTGTGTAGCCAACGACCATAAGAATTGGCTATACAGCACAAATAGATCTAGAACTGGTACTGATACTGTCACAGACTCTGACCATTATCTGATTCTAAGTCAGTTCTGTGATTTCTGTGAAGGTAAATAGACACTGGCTCTGTGCCAAACTCTGTGCCAAATGTGCATACTACTAAGAAGGAAGGAATGTATGTATGTGGTGTGCTAGTATGGACTTTGGAATGTATCCACTGATATGCATGAAAGGATGGGTGACATTCTATTTTTCCAGGTCCATGCCAGACATTGATACTCTAATGCAGGAGTGGCCACCTGAATTTGAAGAGATGCTTGGAAAGGTTAGTCACCAAACCTGAACTGAATCTGCTCATCTATCTATGGAACAATGGATATTTTAAACAGCAAGCAATTTGACCTGCTAGCTAGCTACTTCCTGTCTATCATTTCCTGTTTTGGCGTTGACTTGTCTAATTGCAGCCTTAATTGGACACATTGTGGCCACGGTTCATTTTCATACCCCACCTTGGATACTCAGATTTTATTTTATTGGTCGCGTACACATATTTTGCAGATGTTATCGCAGGTGCAGTGGAATGCTTATGTTTCTAGCGCCAACAGTGCAGTGTTACCGAACAATACTAAACAATACACACAAATCCAATAAATAAAAAATAAGGAAATTATGAAATCAGAACAAGCAATATCAAAGTCCGGAATATAGGGGTGGCAGGTAGTCTAGTGGTTTGAGCGTTGGACCAATAACCGAAAGGTTGCTGGATCGAATCCCCAAGCTGGCAAGGTGAAAATCTATCGTTCTGCCCCTGAACAAGGCAGTTAGCCCACTGTTCCCTGGTAGGCCGTCATTGTAAATAAGAATTTGTTCTTAAATGACTTGCTATATATATATATATGTATGTATATATGTGTGTGTATGTGTACTGAACAAAAATATAAACGCAACATGCAACAATTTCAATGAATTTACTAAGTTACAGCTCATATAAGGAAATCAATCAATTGAAATGAATTCAGTAAGCCCTAATCTATGGATTTCACATGACTGGGCAGGGGGGCAGCCATGGGTGGCATAGTCCCACCCACTTGGGTGCCAGGCTCACCCAATCAGAATGAGTTTTTCCCTACAAAAGGGCTTTATTACAGACAGAAATACTCCTCAGCTTCATCAGCTGTTTGGGTGGCTTGTCTTAGATGATCCCACAGGTAAAGAAGCCAGATGTGCAGGTCCTGGACTGGCGTGGTCTGCGGTTGTGAGGCCGGTTGGACGTACTGCCAAATTGTTGGCGAATTATGGTAGAGAAATTAACATTTAATCCTTTGGCATCAGCTCTGGTGGACATTCCGGCAGTCAGCATGCTAATTGCACTCTCCCTCAAAACATCTGTGGCATTGTGTGGTGTGATAAAAATGCACATTTTAGAGTGGCCATTTACGGTCCCCAGCACAAGGTGCACCTGTGTAATGATCATGCTGTTTAATCAGCTTCTTGATATGCCACACCTGTCAGGTGGATAGGTTATCTTGGCAAAGGAGAAATGCTCACTAACAGATGTAAAGAAATTGGTACGCAACATTTGAGAGAAATAAGCTTTTTGTAGGTATGGAACATTTCTGGGATGTTTTATTTCGGCTTATGAAACCAACACTACATGTTGCGTTTATATTTTTGTTCAGTATATATGTACACTGAGTGTACAAAACATTAGGAACCTTCCTAATATTGAGCTGCACCCCCCCTTTGACCTCAGAACAGCCATGGACTCGGCAAGGTGTCTAAAGCGTTCCCAATGGATGCTGGTCCATGTTGACTCCAATGCTTCCCACAGTTGTGTCGAGTTGTCTGGATGTCCTTTGGGAGGTGGACCATTCTTGATACACATGGGAAACTGTTGAGCATGGAAAAACCCAGCAGCGTTGCAGTTCTTGACACACTCAAACCGGTGTCCCTGGCACCTACTACCATACCACGTTCAAAGTCACTTAAATCTTTTGTCTTACCCATTCAACCTCTGAACACACATACACAATCCATGCTTCAAGTGTCTCGACTTAAAAATCCTTCTTTAACCTGTCTCCTCTTCTTCATCTACACTGATTTGAAGTGGATTTAACAAGTGACATCAATAAGGGATCATAGCTTCCACCTGGATTCACCTGGTCAGTCTATGTCTTGGAAAGTGCAGGTGTTCCTAATGTTTTGTACACACAGTGTATATGATGGTGTGTATAGACAGTATATGAAAAGAAAGGTGTGTACAGCAGTAGTTATATAGGATGAGCGTTGACTAGAATACAGTATATACATATGAAGTGGGTAAATCAGTGTTAACATTTTATTATTGTGACCAGCGTTCAATGGCTATGTATATAGGGCAGCAGTCTAACAATAAAGCTTTCTTATCAACTTCTGCTGTCCTTTATGAGTTGCTGTGTTCCCTTCCCTTTGCACAGAATGCAAAAGCCCAACCATTGTCAAAACTGTTTTCTGTTTTCTCCTCTACCGCAACCCTTTCTCGCCTTTTTCTAGGTTAGTCTACCAACGGCCGATATCAATTGTGATCTGACCGAGTATATTGAGGTCATATGTGGTGAGTTTTTCAAATTCTCTGCACACAATGCATTCAACAACGTCTGTCTGCTTGTGGAACACATTTGGATAAAATGGGGTGGGACAATCTGGACTCCTCTATGAAATGCCAATTTCAGTTTTTTTGTTATGCCTTACTGAGTACAACCCTTGTTTTTTCCACTCTCAAAGGTATCCTCGACATCCCCATCTATAAGAGCCGGATTCACTCACTCCATGTGCTGTTCACTCTTTACTCTGAGTTCAAAAACTCACAGGTACCACAGTATTTACTCGCCTAACTTTCAGTTAGGCAGGGACCATTGGGATGACATTGTCATCATCCTTGCTGTGATTGTCATGTTCTTTCAATAGTTTTATTCTGACAAAATGATTATAAAGCCAATTTTGCAGAACAGCGCCATAAACATAAACTATAAATAGCACAATTTGGTGAAATGTCCATAGTAATGTAACTTATTTAGCTATTTTTCAATGATAATGTTTAGTCCTCCCTTACTAAAAAACATCTCCTTGTTTCAGCATTTCAAAGCCTTAGCGGAGGGTCAGAAGTCAGGCACTCTGTCTGCTCCTCGCTCCGCCACTGGAGAGCCAGAGACACTGGCCTTCGACTGAGGACAGACAACTGACTCCTGTTGAGTCAAGGACATGTTGCCTTCATTGTCCACCATCTGATTACTGTACTTTGTGGAAAGGAGGACAGAAGGATGCATAGATGTATATAAATGTTTGTAAATATTTATACACTTAACTTTATACAAAGTGCTTTTCTAGGATAGACTTACTGTTATGTGGAAGAAATTGCATTGTTTTATATTTCAAGTAGTCTTTGGTGTGTTAAGTATTCAACCCCTTTGTTATGACAAGCCTAAATATGTTCAGGAATAAATGGACTTAACAAGTCCCATAAATTGCATGGATTCACTGTGTACAATAATAGTGTTTAACACTATTTTTAAATGACTACCTATCTCCGTACCACACACATACAATTATCTGTAAGGTCCCTCAGTCAAGCAGTATATTTAAAACAGTTTCAACAACAAAGTCCAGGGAGGTTTTCCAATACCTTGAAAAGAAGGGCACCTATTGGTTAAAAAAAAATGTAATTAAAAAAAAAGCAGACCTTGAATATCCCTTTGAGCATGGTGAAGTTATTAATTACACTTTTGATGGTGTATATACTGTAAATACACCCAGTCACTACAAAGACACAAGTGGCCTTCCTAACTCAGTTGCCGGAGAGGAAGGAAACCACAAAGAATTTTCACCATGAGGCCAGTTGTGACTTTATTACGTTTGCAATCGCAAACAAATAATCTGCTTAGACCCCAACCAAGAATCATCAAAAGTCGTGCTATAAATTCTCATACAACCCAAAGATTCCTAAATGCTCTTCCAGACTCCATCCACCTACCCAAGGACGTCAGAGTACAAAAATTGGTTAACCACCTGAGGAATTAAATGTAATACCCTAGATGCAGTCGTACTGCTAAAAAAAGAAAACATTTGTCATAAGAAACCAGCTCCCTGGTACACAGATAATACCCAAGCCCTGAAGCAAGCTTCCAGATAATTTGAATGGAAATGGTGCCATACCAAACAAAAAGTCTTCCGACTAGTTTGAAAAGACAGTACTGTGCAATACCGAAGAGCCCTCACTGCTGCTCGATTATCCAATTTTCCAATCATCCTATATCTCTTGACACATTCATGAAAATAATCATGGCCTCTAAACCTTCAAACTGCATACTGGACCATATTCCAACTAAACTACTGAAAGAGCTGCTTCCTGTGCTTGGCCCTCCTATGTTGAACATAATAAACGGCTCCCAATCCACCGGATGTGTACCAAACTCACTAAAAGTGGCAGGAATAAAGACTCTCTTGAAAAATACAAAAATATTGGCCAATATCGAATCTCCAATTCCTCTCAAAAAATGTAGAAAAGGCTGTTGTCACTGCCTTCCAAAATACAAACAATGTATATGAAAGGCTTCAGTTTGGTTTTAGACCCCATCATAGCACTGAGACTGTACTCGTGAAGGTGGTAAATGACCTTTTAATGGTGTCAGACCAAGGCTCTACATCTGTCCTCGTGCTCCTTGACCTTAGTGCTGCTTTTGACACTATCGATCACCACATTCTTTTGGAGAGATTGAAACCCTAATTGGCCTACATGGACAAGTTCTGGCCTGATTTAGATCTTATCTGTCGGAAAGATATCAGTTTGTCTCTGTAGATGGTTTTTCCTCTGACAAATCAATTGTACATTTGTGTTCCTCAGGGTTCTGTTTTAGGACCACTATTGTTTTCACTATATATTTGACCTCTTGGTGATGTCATTCGGAAGCATAATGTTTAACTTTCACTGCTATGCGGACGATACACAGCTGTACATTTCGATGGAACATGGTGAAGCCCCAAAATTGCCTACCCTGTGTTTCAGACAAGGAAGTGGATGTAGGCAAATATTTTAATTTTAAACTCAGACAAAACAGAGATGCTAGTTCTAGGTCCCAAGAAGCATAGAGATCTTCTGTTAGATATGACAATTAATATTGATGGTTGCACTCTCATCTCAAATAAAACTGTGAAGGACCTCAGCGTTACTCTGGACCCTGATCTCTCTTTTTACGAACAAATCAAGGATATTTCAAGGAGTTTCTCCCATTTTTCTCTGCAGATCCTCTCAAGCTCTGACAGGTTGGGAGGGGAGCATTGCTGCACAGCTGTTTTCAGTCCTCTCCAGAGATGTTTGATCGCGTTCAAGTCTGGGCTCTGGCTGGGCCGCTCAAGGACATTCAGAGATTGTCCTGAAGCCACTCCTGCATTGTCTTGGCTGTGTGCTTAGGACTGTTGTCCTGTTGGAAGGTGAACATTTGCCCCAGTCTGAGGTCCTGAGTTTTCTGGAGCAGGTTTTCATCAAAGATCTCTCTGTACTTTGCTCCGTTAATCTTTCCCTCAATTCTGACTAGTCTCCCATGCTGTCACCCATGCTTCACCATAGGGATGGTGCCAGGTTTCCTCCTGGCGTGACGCTTGGCATTCAGGCCAAAGAGTTCAATCTTGGTTTCATTACACCAGAGAATCTTGTTTTTCATGGTCTGAGAGTCCTTTAGGTGCCTTTTGGCAAACTCCAAGCCGGCTGTCATGTGCCTTTTACTGAGAAGGGGCTTCTGTCTGGCCACTCTACCATAAAGGCCTGATTGGTGGAGTGCTGCAGCGATGCTTGTCCTCCTGGAAGGTTCTCCCATCTCCGCAGTGCAACTCTGGAGCTCTGTCAGAGTGACCATCGAGATCTTGGTCACCTCCCTGACAAAGATCCTTCTCCCCCTATTGCTCAGTTTGGCCAGGTGGCCAGCTCTAGGAAGAGTCTTGGTGGTTCCAAACTTCTTCCTTTTAAGAATGATGGAGGCCATGGTGTTCTTGGGGACCTTCAATGCTGCAGAAATGTTTTGGTACCCTTTCCCAGATCTGTACCTGGACACAATCCTGTCTCGGAGCTCTACGGACAATCCCTTCGACCTCATGGCTTGGTTTTTGCTCTCTTCGATGGCTCCCCAAGCAGTCAAAGCTGAGCGATACGCTTTCAACGGGACATCCAGGTGCTCTGTACGGGATGTCTTCCTTATAGAGTTATCGCTCCCTCTCTCAAATTGGCCAATTAACAAACTAACTTCCAGGGAATAAACTAGATGGCTATATCCAAATATTGTTTGATTTGCTTGCAATCTATAGTGGTGATGACAACTTTACAACTTTACTAGAATGAGAACTTGTGAATGTCTTTCCAAAATCCTAATCTCTGATGAAGCAGCTAAATGACATGTCTGCTTAGCTAGCTAGCTGACTTACATGCCAAATAGTTGGCTACCTTCACATATCTGAAAGGACATGATCAATTTATGTTGATATGCCTCTGCCTGTAATATTAGATTTTTATTTCTAAAGGAAAGTGAAAGTGAAAGGGGACACCTAGTCAGTTGTACAACTGAATGCATTCAACTGAAATGTGTCTTCCGCATTTAACCCAACCCCTCTGAATCAGGCTGCCTTAATCGACATCCATGTCATTGGCATGGTCAAGGAAGTTTACTGTTGAAGCTGCTCAAATGTCTAAAAACATGTTTTCACTCTCATTGTGAGGTATTGTGTATAGATGGTTGAGAAAAAAAACTATTTAATCCATTTTGAATTCAAACTGTAACAACAAAATGTGGAATAAGTCTAGGGGTATGAATACTTTCTAAAGGCACACTCTTATAAAAAATAAAAAAGTTATTTGGCTGTCCCCATAGGAGGACCCTTCAAATAACCCATTTTGGTTCTAGGTAGAACCCCCCCTTTCCACAGAGGGTTCTACATGGAACCAAAAAGGGTTCTCTTATGGGGACAGCCACAGAACCCTTTTGTAACCCTTTTTTCTAAGAATGCACTGATATATATATAATTACATAGATACAGACAAAAAGGTTGTACTGTTCACACATTAACCAGCTTTTGACATTATTTTAAGAAGTGGTTATGGTTGGTATGGCTTTGAGTTTCTGTGGTAGTTTGTTCCACTCAACAGCGGGGTATACAGTGGGGCAAAAAAGTATTTAGTCAGCCACCAATTGTGCAAGTTCTCCCACTTAAAAAGATGAGAGAGGCCTGTAATTGTCATCATAGGTACACTTCAACTATGACAGACAATTTCAGAATCCAGAAAATCACATTGTAGGATTTTTAATGAATTTATTTGCAAATTATGGTGGAAAATAAGGATTTGGTCACCTAGAAACAAGCAAGATTTCTGGCTCTCACAGACCTGTAACTTCTTCTTTAAGAGGCTCCTCTGTCCTCCACTCGTTAGCTGTATTAATGGCACCTGTTTGAACTTGTTATCAGTATAAAAGACACCTGTCCACAACCTCAAACAGTCACACTCCAAACTCCACTATGGCCAAGACCAAAGAGCTGTCAAAGGACACCAGAAACAAAATTGTAGACCTGCACCAGGCTGGGAAGACTGAATCTGCAATAGGTAAGCAGCTTGGTTTGAAGAAATCAACTGTGGGAGCAATTATTAGGAAATGGAAGACATACAAGACCACTGATAATCTCCCTCGATCTGGGGCTCCACGCAAGATCTCACCCCGTGGGGTCAAAATGATCACAAGAACGGTGAGCAAAAGTCCCAGAACCACACGGGGGACCTAGTGAATGACCTGCAGAGAGGTGGGACCAGAGTAATAAAGCCTACCATCAGTAACACACTACGCCGCCAGGAATTCAAATCCTGCAGTGCCAGACGTGTCCCCCTGCTTAAGCCAGTACATGTCCAGGCCCGTCTGAAGTTTGCTAGAGAGCATTTGGATGATCCAGAAGATTGGGAGAATGTCATATGGTCAGATGAAACCAAAATATAACTTTTTGGTAAAAACTCAACTCGTCGTGTTTGGAGGACAAAGAATGCTGAGGTTGCATCCAAAGAACACCATACCTACTATGAAGCATGGGGGTGGAAACATCATGCTTTGGGGCTGTTTTTCTGCAAAGGGACCAGGACGACTGATCCGTGTAAAGGAAAGAATGAATGGGGCCATGTATTGTGAGATTTCGAGTGAAAACCTCCTTCCATCAGCAAGGGCATTGAAGATGAAACGTGGCTGGGTCTTTCAGCATGACAATGATCCAAAACACACCGCCCAGGCAATGAAGGAGTGGCTTTGTAAGAAGCATTTCAAGGTCCTGGAGTGGCCTAGCCAGTCTCCAGATCTCAACCCCATAGAAAATCTTTGGAGGGAGTTGAAAGTCCGTGTTGCCCAGCAACAGCCCCAAAACATCACTGCTCTAGAGGAGATCTGCATGGAGGAATGGGCCAAAATACCAGCAACAGTGTGTGAAAACCTTGTGAAGACTTACAGAAAACGTTTGACCTCTGTTATATACCCTTTGTGGCAATGACAAAGTATTGAGATAAACTTTTGTTATTGACCAAATACTTATTTTCCACCATATATAGCAAATAAATTCATTAAAAATCCTACAATGTGATTTTCTGGATTTTCATTTTGTCTGTCATAGTGGAAGTGTACCTATGATGAAAATTACAGGCCTCTCTCATATTTTTAAGTGGGAGAACTTGCACAATTGGTGGCTGACTAAATACTTTTTTGCCCCACTGTATCTGTGCTCATACAGTGCCTTGCGAAAGTATTCGGCCCCCTTGAACTTTGCGACCTTTTGCCACATTTCAGGCTTCAAACATAAAGATATAAAACAGTATTTTTTTGTGAAGAATCAACAACAAGTGGGACACAATCATGAAGTGGAACGACATTTATTGTATATTTCAAACTTTTTTAACAAATCAAAAACTGAAAAATTGGGCGTGCAAAATTATTCAGCCCCTTTACTTTCAGTGCAGCAAACTCTCTCCAGAAGTTCAGTGAGGATCTCTGAATGATCCAATGTTGACCTAAATGACTAATGATGATAAATACAATCTACCTGTGTGTAATCAAGTCTCCGTATAAATGCACCTGCACTGTGATAGTCTCAGAGGTCCGTTAAAAGCGCAGAGAGCATCATGAAGAACAAGGAACACACCAGGCAGGTCCGAGATACTGTTGTGAAGAAGTTTAAAGCCGGTTTGGATACAAAAAGATTTCCCAAGCTTTAAACATCCCAAGGAGCACTGTGCAAGCGATAATATTGAAATGGAAGGAGTATCAGACCACTGCAAATCTACCAAGACCTGGCCGTCCCTCTAAACTTTCAGCTCATACAAGGAGAAGACTGATCAGAGATGCAGCCAAGAGGCCCATGATCACTCTGGATGAACTGCAGAGATCTACAGCTGAGGTGGGAGACTCTGTCCATAGGACAACAATCAGTCGTATATTGCACAAATCTGGCCTTTATGGAAGAGTGGCAAGAAGAAAGCCATTTCTTAAAGATATCCATAAAAAGTGTCGTTTAAAGTTTGCCACAAGCCACCTGGGAGACACACCAAACATGTGGAAGAAGGTGCTCTGGTCAGATGAAACCAAAATTGAACTTTTTGGCAACAATGCAAAACGTTATGTTTGGCGTAAAAGCAACACAGCTCATCACCCTGAACACACCATCCCCACTGTCAAACATGGTGGTGGCAGCATCATGGTTTGGGCCTGCTTTTCTTCAGCAGGGACAGGGAAGATGGTTAAAATTGATGGGAAAATGGATGGAGCCAAATACAGGACCATTCTGGAAGAAAACCTGATGGAGTCTGCAAAAGACCTGAGACTGGGACGGAGATTTGTCTTCCAACAAGACAATGATCCAAAACATAAAGCAAAATCTACAATGGAATGGTTCAAAAATAAACATATCCAGGTGTTAGAATGGCCAAGTCAAAGTCCAGACCTGAATCCAATCGAGAATCTGTGGAAAGAACTGAAAACTGCTGTTCACAAATGCTCTTCATCCAACCTCACTGAGTTCGAGCTGTTTTGCAAGGAGGAATGGGAAAAAAATTCAGTCTCTCGATGTGCAAAACTGATAGAGACATACCCCAAGCGACTTACAGCTGTAATCGCAGCAAAAGGTGGCGCTACAAACTATTAACTTAAGGGGGCTGAATAATTTTGCACGCCCAATTTTTCAGTTTTTTATTTGTTAAAAACGTTTGAAATATCCAATAAATGTCGTTCCACTTCATGATTGTGTCCCACTTGTTGTTGATTCTTCACAAAAAAAATACAGTTTTATATCTTTATGTTTGAAGCCTGAAATGTGGCAAAAGGTCGCAAAGTTCAAGGGGGCCGAATACTTTCGCAAGGCACTGTAGGTGATTTGACATGAACACTACACAACCAGTTGGAAATGGCAAATTAAACAAGTGGTTTGGAAGGAATTACTGGCTAACTGAAAGCATTGCAAAGCCATCACTAGCCTGCTATTCAGTGGAGTGTATTTGTGGTTCCATGTCTGGGTTTAAGGGTATCTTTTCTAAGTTCAAAAGGATAAACATTCTACATTGGCCATGCTGTCAATCCAGCATAACTTCTGCCGTGCTCAAAATATCTGGAAACTCAGAACTGGGAAGTCTCAGACTTCAGTGAGTTCAAGACAACTGGGAAATCAGAATTGGAAGTCGGGAACTCAGGCTTCTTTCCAGAGCTCCAACCTGAAAATATCTGATGTCATAATGATTCGACCTTGTTTTCCGCCTTCCCAATTGTCTTGAAAGCACCATAAATCCAGAGCATGCCTGACTCTGATGACAAAGTTTGATCAAATTTTCCCAAGAAGGACTGCATTGCGCCACCTTCCTGTTCAAGTGAGCATAGCACAACAAGATGAGTCCAAAAATATATTGCATGCTGCTGCATAAATTATGTAAAATGCCAGGGAGATATGTATACTGTAGCTAAGAGAGTAATGCTAAGTGTATGTTGTGTAGTAAGCTGTTAGTAGCCCATGTGCCTCATCCTAATAATTTGGTCCCTTTTCCACCTCTTAATTTTGCCTTCTGTTCAGACTTGGTGGTGCACATATAGCCTATAGACTGTTTGCATTTCTCTAAATCATTGAATATTGTAAAAGCTACCATTATCTGCATAATACGCCCCCTTTATTTATTCTACGGTTCTGACTTGGTGTACAGGGAGAATACTGTAAGAACGGCCCATGTTCTCAATTCTGTAACTGTACATTTATTTCAAAAAGTGCTAAACAAATAGTTATATTGACTACGTCCGTCCTAGCTCGCTCAATGTCTTAATCGAAATTACAGATTGCCTCTTATCCGCTCTTCGTCCCCTTATGCCATGAGATATTTAAACTAATTGTCAGTAGAAACCACATTTGTTTAAAAGCAAGTCAGCCATATCAGCTATGTTTTTTTATAAGGCAGTAAATGAGGCTGAATGAACTGTTTCGCTGCCAGACAAGGCTCCGTTGATAGCCAGGTGTAGCAGTGTTAAGGTGCTGTTGGGAAAGCTTTATGTAGGCTCCAATAGTTTGTGGGCACTGTTTGTCAACGTTATAAAGCAATTAATGTATTGTTTGTGTTCTGTAGTAGCTTTGCTGGCATGCATATAAAACATTTTTTTTGGGGGGGGGGGGGGGGTTGCCCCACCAAGATTTACAGCTGAAATCGGAAGTTTACATACACTTAGGTTGGAGTCATTAAAAGTAGTTTTTCAACCACTCCACAAATTCCTTGTTAACAAACTATCATTTTGGCAAGTCGGTTAGGACATCTACTTTGTGCGTGACACAAACATTTTTCCAACAATTGTTTACAGACAGATTATTTAACTTATAATTCCCTGTATCACAATTGCAGTGGGTCAGACGTTTACATACACTAAGACTGTGTTTCTGAACAGCTTGGAAAATTCCAGAAAATGATGTAATGGCTTTAGAAGCTTCTGTTAGGCTAATGTAACCGATGTGAAATGGCTAGCTAGTTAGCGGTGGTGCGTGCTAATAGCGTTTCAATCGGTGACGTCACTCACTCCGAGGCCTTGAAGTAGTTGTTCCCCTTGCCCTGCAAGGGCCGCGGCTTTTGTGGAGCGATGGGTAACGATGCTTTGTGGGTGACTGTTGTCTGTGTGCAGAGGGTCCCTGGTTCTAGCCCGGCGAGGGGACGGATGAAAGCTATACTGTTACATTGATGCTGTTGACCCGGATCACTGGTTGCTGCGGAAAAGGAGGAGGTCAAAAGGGGGGTGAGTGTAACCGATGTGAAATGGCTAGCTAGTTAGCGGTTGTGCACGCTAATAACATTTCAATCGGTGACGTCACTCACTCTGAGGCCTTGAAGTAGTTGTTCCCCTTGCCCTGCAAGGGCCGCGGCTTTTGTGGAGCGATGGGTAACGATGCTTCGTGGGTGGCTGTTGTTGATGTGTGCAGAGGTTCCCTGGTTCGAGCCCAGGTTGAGGAGAGGGACGGAAGCTATACTGTTACACTAATTGACATAATTTGAGTTAAATGGAGCTGTACCTGTGGATGTATTTCAAGGCCTACCTTCAAACTCAGTGCCTCTTTGCTTGACATCATGGGAAAATCCAAAGAAATCAGCCAAGACCTCAGAAGAAAATTGTAGACTTCCACAAGTCTGATTAATCCTTTGGAGCAATTTCCAAACACCACGTTCATCTGTACAAACAATAGTACGCAAGTATAAACACCATGGGACCACACAGCCATCATTCTGCTCAGGAAGGAGATTTGTCTTGTCTCCTAGAGATTAACGTAATTTGATGCGAAAAGTGCAAATCAATCCCAGAACAACAGCAAAAGACCTTTGAAGATGCTGGAGGAAACCGATACAAAAGTATCTATATCCACAGTAAAACAAGTTCAATATCGACATAACCTGAAAGGCCGCTCAGCAAGGAAGAACTGCTCCAAAACTGCCATAGAAAAAGCCAGACTATGGTTTGCAACTGCACATGGGGACAAAGATCGTACTTTTTGGAGAAATATTCTCTGGTCTGATGAAACAAAAATAGAACTGTTTGGCCATAATGACCATCGTTATGTTTGGAGGAAATAGAGGGAGGCTTCCAAGCCAAAGAAAACCATCCCAACTGTGAAGCACGGGGGTGGCAGCATCATGTTGTGTGGGTGCTTTGCTGCAGGAGGGACTGGTGCACTTCAAAATAGATGGCATCATGAGGGAGGAGAATTATATGGATATATTGAAGCAACATCTCAAGACATCAGTCAGGAAGTCGCAAATGGGTCTTTCAAATGAACAATGACCCCAGGCATACTTCCAAAGTTGTGGAAAAATGGCTTAAGGACAACAAAGTGTAGGTATTGGAGTGGCCAACACAAAGCCCTGACCTCAATCCTATAGAAAATTTGTGGGCAGAACTGAAAAAGCATGTGCGAGCAAGGAGGCCTACAAACCTGACTCAGTTACACCAGCTATATCAGGAGGAATGGGCCAAAATTCACCCAACTTATTGTGGGAAGCTTGTGGAAGGCTACCTGAAACGTTTGACCCAAGTTAAACAATTTAAAGGCAATGCTACCAAATACTAATTGAGTATATGTAAACTTCTGACCCACTGGGAATGTGATGAAAGAAATACAAGCTGAAATAAAATCACTCTACTATTATTCTGACATTTCACATTCTTAAAATAAAGTGGAGATCCTAACTGACATAAAACAGGGAATTTTTACGAGGATTAAATGTCAGGAATTGTGAAACTGAGTTTAAATGTATTTGGCTAAGGTGTATGTAAACTTCTGACTTCAACTGTACATGCTAAAATTCCCACTGGTGTTATGCAACAAAACTGCACATTTTAGAGTGGCCTTTTATTTTCCCCAGCACAAGGTTCACCTGTGTAATGAAATGATCGTGCTGTTTAATCAGCTTCTTGATATGCCACACCCGTCAGGTGGATGTATTATCTTGGCAAAGGATAAATGCTCACTAATAGGGATGCAAAAAAATGTGCGCACAAAATGAAAAAATTTGCTTTGTGTGTATATGGAACATTTCTGGGATCTTTTATTTCAGCTCATGAAACATGGGACCAACATTTTACATGTCACAATTTATACAAATAACACTATGGTCCCATTTAATATATCACTGTCAGTCATTTGTAAGTACATCACATTATCCTTCTAATCCATTTTTGTCTGTCCCTGTCTTTCTACCCAACATTGCCTGCTGTGCTTCAGATTCAGTTTTTACTCATTCCGTAGATATCTTGACATCACTAACCGATAAATCCAGATGCTTTATAATGTGTTGTGTAATAGGAGCCACTCTCTCTTATAAATAGGCTTATAATGTGATGTCTCTATGCATCCACGTTCTCCAAATGCCTGTTTATTAGTCGGGTTCATGCATGCTTATGACAAGTTGTACAATGCATTATACCTGTAAAGTGTTATCCCTTGTTTTTGTACTTCTATGGACAAAAGTCCATCCCTTCTATTATTTTATTTTCCTGTCGATTTTAACAGGACTTTGCAACATTGAGCAGAACCCTGTCAGAAACAGGAAAGGTACTAACAGAGCATAATTTAAAGAAAGCATCTAAAGAGTCTGAAATGTAAAATGCAGGACCTAACGTTCCATTAAAAACAGATTGATTTTTAGGAAGGAGAAGAGACACCCCACCGTGACAGAGAATCATGCGTATGCTGAGATTGGAAATTAACTGGTAAAAAAACCCACAATGACAGTAACAAAGGGCCATTACTTTGTCACTCAATGAAGCAATGTGGGACATTGTTAATGCCTTAGCTCAGTGCATTGTGTGTCACCTCTAGGAGCAGCTTGAACAAGAGGTGAACCCATTGCCATACGTCTACACAGACTTCCTTCCAAACAGAAAACAACTGAGCCCCTGGAGGACTTTGGATACTCCACCATTGGGCCAGCCTAAGAGCCAATTTATGCTTGATCCGAAAAATGTGGTCGGAGGCACCGTTTGGATGGTGTGACACAATAGCGAAGCCTCCAGAGGCACGCATAGGCCAAATTAAGCTTCGTTCTGCATCACCATGCGCCTCCCAAATGTTGTTACAATGCGGAGGGCTCTGTATAGCTCTGCTTTGACATGATTGGTTGACGGTAGGTGATGGCGGGAGGTCCTGTTTAAACACAAACTCACTTCCTTCACAACAGTTCTGCCACAGATAGAACAATGAGACATATTTCACCGGATGTACTACCAAATAGCGAGAGGAAGCCAAGTGTCCAGCAGTGGGAGAAGATGAAACGAGATGGATTTTGGCCAACATACTGATCATTTTCTCATCGATGTAACATTTGATCTCAATAGAGTTATGTTCCCAAAACTAGAATATGTTACGAACAGAGTGGACTAAGTTTAGTAGACTTTACCCTTTGCCAAAGTAAATATTGTTTAGGATTGCAAAGGCGAACGGATTTATTGCACACGCGCACTTCAGAGTAGGCGTTCCCTAAAATATATATGCAAATGAAGCTAGAACGTGCCTATAGGGGGATGTCACTAGCTCATGCTTGGCTCTGCCCACCTCCTTGCTTGTTCTACCCACTAGGACTCATTTGCGCCCATTTGAAACAACAGGCTGTGGTCTATCTTGGTTTAGTTACACAAATCATTGGCTCTGTGCTGCTCGTCGAAGCGTTAGAAGTATGAATACCCGGACTTCTGCAGAGCCCAGATAATCGTAAATGCTGCACGGCCAATGCAGACGTCAGAATGACCATGCAGCAGCACCTTTAAGTGGCGTCACAGTGATCAGAGGAATCCAAAAATGTATCGGGGGTTTGGGATAAGGGTTAATCAAGTGGATATTCACATCCCAGAATGAGTAGAAGACGAAGAGAATTGTCACATACATTTATTCGAAACTGCATTAAAGTGCCCATTATGCTAGAGTTCCCCAATTTAGCCAGATCAAACAGTTGGAGCGTCGTGCTGCAACAGAATGCTTATGTTAAACAATTACCAGAGTAACGCAAATCTTAAACAGATTCCAGAAATCACACTTTGATGTCGAAGAAGAGACTGTGGTGAGATGAAAAGGTTTAATATAGGTTACTTTAATAGGTGTTCAAGGAATAATAGTTGCGTCGGCAGACAGTGTTATGACATGACTCAGTGAAAGGGGCTGAGGGCGATGGCTAAGGGATCCCTCACTAAGCAGGGGCTCCAGTAAGGCAAGGCTGCATTGAACAACTGGGCTGTAACAATCAAGTCCATACATGTCATGATACAGTACTATTAACATAAATAAGATTGAGCACACATTATACAAGCTATCAGAGGAAACTTAAGATCTGGCGTCATCTCTTCAGAAGAACAAAAGGGAAGCCGTGATCTACATTCCTGTAAAGGGAGAAAGTTTATTTATTTTTTTAAATCTGGGTGCATATTCAGTTTTTCTATTTTTGTAACTAAATGAACAGCTATAAAAAAAAGAAATTGTAATAAATAAGCTTGAATACAGAGGGTTTGGCAATTGTTCTTTGTAATTGCATGAGTGTCCCTGGTTTCACCCTTTCCTGAAGTGAGAGCCTCATTGAACTGCAGAGAAGAAACAAATAATTCCGTCCGGGTGACACGGTCCCTTACAAACAAACAAAATCTCTCTCATATATAACTTTAACAGACGTTGGCAGGTAAGTCACAATGACTTACAACTCCACACACCTCCACAGAGTTCCCAGCACAGCAGCTGAATCGTCATGAGGACCATAGGTTGTAACAAACTATTCACCTGTGGAAACAGTCCACCATCGCATACATACACAGTAGAGTCAAGACCTAAATTGAATTAGAAAAATACATGTACAAAATCGATTACATTCAAGAGACAGTACTAGCACAAAAGGATATAGTCTATAGTCATTTCAATAACTAATAATATAGGAATTTTATGGAGGCATTTTCTAAATAGAAAAGGTTGAGGGTGATATATTATGGCTGTTTTTGACGATGTGTGGGGTTGGTTACCGACTTGATTCTAAAATGCTCAAATTAGATCAAAATACTTCAATGCATAATGTCATAAGATGGACATAAATACCTGTGTAATCTTTTAATTTCACTTAATGATATTACATTTTTAAAGATCATCATGATATCATTTTGGTTTGGATCATAAGGTGCAAATATTGTCTATTAAAAGAGGCATTGAAAAGGTGCCAGTACAATGTACACCATTCCCACTTGGGGTTTAAGTCTTAGGAAACCCATCAGATATATAGGATTAGTTGTGCTGATATAATACATTTGTTACCTGAAGATCTATACACCAAGAAAATGCAGTGCAACTGCTATGCTAACCTTAGTTTTCAACATAATTTTCATTTAAAAGACAACTTTCCCTTTTCTTTGGCAAATGTCTCAGTTACAAGCATGTACATTGTCGCTCTTTTTGGGGAAGACAATTGCTTCATTTGTGTGAAAGAACAACACCGCTGTCTATCAGTGGAAGAACTGCGTAGTTTACTGCTTGGACGACTTTAGTCACCCTTCAATTTATTTTCTCTCAAACCTGGAAAATATATACAGTATATTTAAGTCTTAAATGTTTGTTTTAAAAGCTTTCCTTCAAGCTTGGGAGTTTGAAAGTCATGATTTAGGTCTGCTTGTTTACAGGTTATTTGCCTGCTTTTAGGGATAAATAAACTAATACAGCATTGCTCGTATCCCTACAAGTCAGTCCAATCCTGACTTGTAAGGATATATTTAATATAGTTTCAATATATTCTACTTTGTGGCATTATAATCCCTTGGCTAAAACTAAGTACCACCATTGGACAATAATAGGGTTGAGCTAATAGCCTTTTTAAATAGTTCATGTTGTGCCCGGACAGCACACATCATTCAGACGTAGCCCAGAAATGGCAATGCAGTTGCTTTAAGAATACAAACTCTGGAAACTACAGGTGGAAACTACCCTTCTAGAAGCAGTGCATCTCATCTCAGTGCTCATTTGCTTAACAGGTACAGTAAGCATTGATGCATTATTTTGTGTATGAGCTTTTTTGACAACAGTCTTAATCCAGTAAACTAGGCCTCAGGAAAATAAAACCGAGGTTGGGAACACAAGATAAAAGCAAAAAAAATACAAATCTAGTTCAACAGCATCATAATACACTTAAGTGAAGGAGAAGAATCTAATATAAAAAGAGCAATACACTTAAAGAAAAAGCAACAGCGAGAGAAGCATGGCTGAATGTAAGACCTAAGAAAAAGAGCATTGGTCAACTTAGAAACAAAAGAGTCATAATAATATAGCATAATGATAATTTCATGGAGGACATATCATTGGGGACTCTTCAACCTTGGAACTGGCTTGCACTACTTGTATAAGCCTGAGACAGCTTTTTCCATCTGATTAGCTTACACCCAGTGCATACGTCAAGAGTCCCCCAACCTTACTACAGCTCACACACTGTAAACAGAAGAATGGACACAAGGATCAGCTATTTGGATATGGAATGGATGCTAGCCTGTTCTACCTCGGTTAGAACATACAAAAAAACTACATTTTTAACAAAAATAAAAAAATAAACAAACAAAGCATTAAAAGCAATTGTCTTGTTACTGAAAAACAAATACGTTCAAAATCAAAACCTTAATTATTCTCATTGCCTAAGAGTGGACCGTTACTTGGCATAAGAAAATCTCAAAGGCTAGTAGGAAAAACAAAAAGAGACCAGGGAAAACACATTGCCCTACTGAGAAAAAGTTACATCTTAAAAGCGCCTCCTACGTTAGTGCAGTGTTCTTTGTTAAAAAACTATCTTAGGAAACTAGTAGCACACATTTGGATTAGCCTTGTAGATGCTACGCAGACTGCGATAAGATCAAGTATTGACACAAAATGCATTTTCATCATTCAAGTATATTCAAACGGATGTAAGATTCGTGTGAATGGTTGCGCGGTGGATGGGATGGCAGTGGTTGAGGTACAGCTAACGTCGTAATGAGAGAGTTAAGGCCATGGAAAACCGTCCATCCTGTCAGTAACTTTGCTTCTCATCAAATTGACCCCCACTGTAGGGGACCAACTGCCAGGTAAAACAGGCAGGTTCAGACTTACAACATGCTAACCAAAGGCCTCCCATCTAAGCTTAAACGTAAGCTTAAGTTCAAATGCAAGAGCCTCAATGTGTTGAGTTCAAACTGACAATGAAGGTTACACAGATCACTGTAGTAGCAGTTGCTAAGCTGGTGGGAAGGCAAGGGATGGAGTAATATGGAATACTTGACCATGGTGTGGAAGATTAAGAGGTCTGCTTTATCTCTAGACCACACTAAATAGGCAAATCAAAATGAGGGTACCACATGAAATAAATCACAAAGGACTATCTACCAAGCTGTGTCAATTTGTTCAAGCAGGAAGGTGTGCAGGAAGCCACAAGATTCGACTCATCCCTACATTGAGGTATGCTAGGTGGAGGGGACTTTGCAACAGTGTGTGAAAGGGGGAAGATGTTCTCTTACAAGTGGTCAAGCTGACCGTGTGTAGGTTTCCTTTCTTTTTTTGAAATGCAATTTTTGTTCGCAAAACTTGACCTTAAAATGGCGTAATATCGGACAAAGATTACACATTAACGTGAACACAACCTGCCTTCCTCAGGGTACTCTAAGTAGGTAGGACCGTACAGGAAGAGGAGGGAGGCGACATCCTACTGCCAAGGGAAGGGTTCAGGAGAATACTTAGAAGGTGAGTGGATGGGAGGGGGGTTCTTACCCCGCTTTCCCCCTCAGACCAGAGCTCTAGCTAATTCACCACAGAGGGATCCATCCACAAGTCACGTTCCATCTCCTTCCTTCCAGAACAGGATGAGGAGTCGGAGGTTAAAAGTTAAAACGCACACAACACGCAAGCGTCCATTTCGTTTTGCTGGAGGCAGGAGGGCGGCTGATCCACTTCATTGGTCAGCGCAGGAGATGAGGACAGGGGTCTGGGCCATTTCCTTCTGGCTGTCGCCAATCACACGCTGGCCTCTGGTACAGGAGGAAGAGAAGTTGGTAAAGGTCAACCAATCAAGGTATGCACTTCTTGTTCTTGGCATTTGTGTTCGGATGTTTTTTTGTCTGCTTAGTGAAGTAGTGTTTTGGCTCCTCCCTTGTACTTGATTGATAATTTAAGGTCATAGATTAGATGTGAAACTCCCTGGTTATCTAAGGACACAAATTGATAGAAAATAAAATATAGCGCATTCACGTTCAAAACGTACAGAGAAAAATGTAACAGTGTTTCAACAAAAGTTGAAAAGGAACAGCTTCCTTGAAGCAAAGGTGAGTCCCTCTTCCTATATTTCTGGCTGCCTACCTGTGAATGTTCTCCATGGCTGCCACCTCGGCAAGGGCAGACAGGCTAAAGAAGGCGGGCAGGACTTCGGGTGCACTGCTTCTATCTGCTTCCTCCTGCTTGGGTGCACTGTAGCACCCTGTTTCGTTGCATAAAGTCTCTCGGGGTAATGGCTTGTCGTCCTGCTCCGGGGTCAGGTCCCTGCCTTTGTCCTCTGTGATAAAACGGACCAAAGCAGATGCCATGAGGCTATGTCATTCAAAATGGCCTCTCAAAATGGCATGCACAGCTAATCCCTCATTTGGCGTTTTCCAGGTCACATACAGTATACAGAATAAACTATTGCCTGTTAGGAAAGACTTACCCTCTGCTGGGGACACCCTGCCGTCGGCCGAGCGCACCAGGTGGGTTATTTTGCTCTTCCTAGCCTTCCTCTTCTGGCTGCCCACCGGTATGCTAGCGCTAGTTCCCATGGCCTCTGGGGAAAGCATGGCGGTGGCACATGGGGCGGGGGTCTGCTTGGCCTTGGCAGCCGAGTCTGACATGGGGGAGTCACTATGCATCGCTATGTCTGAGAGGGGATAACATTTGAAAAGACCCACTCATTTTAGAATTATTGAACCAAAATTCTAACTTGAGATCTGGGCACCTAACTCCAAGATAATTCATGCGTAAATCATGAATTGACTGTAAAAAATGGATTTGGCCAAGACCCTTTTCTGCTAGATGGCTCACTATTTATTTACTCCTCACTTTGCAGTTTAAAACTTGTTCAACAACTAAAGAGAGAATATTTTACATGTGTCTAAATTCAATGTGAAATAAAAACGCTTGGTACTTACGTTGTCACTTTTTTACATTGAGTAATGTGTCCATTATCTCCAACTATGTGTAAATACCATGCCAAGAACATTCACAACTGGATTACAATCCACACACATTACATGATGCTCTAATTCACCTTTGTCCACAGTATTGGGTTTCTCCTTTTTCTGCTTGTACTTGCTAACAATCTTGTGGAATAAAGTCTTTTTCTGAGATGAAGATGGACCTGATATAACAAAAAAGAAAAACAAAAATAGAAAAAAAGCATTGCATGCCATGTTAAATGGTAACAATGTGGTCAAGTTCCTGAAAGCGAGGAGCAACAGGAGCGGTATGGGATGCGGAGGGATGGCTTCTGTCAAAACATATTGAAATGTTTGGTGAACATTCCAGTAACATTCTCTGCTTACCCTTGGCAGGTTTTGGGGTTGTTCCTCCGGTGCGGTGCTAACGTCTGTTTTTTTCTTCTTGGTGACGATGGTGCTTTTCTTGTCGAACGTCAGAGGGCTGTACTGCGGCAGGCTGTTGAACTTCTTCTCAAACTCCTCCTCCAGTTTCCCCAAACTGCAAAGGTATGTTGTTGATTAGATACGGGTGGGAACATGCTCAACTCCACTTTCTTCATGAAGGCTTTCATCATGCGGAAACGCGTTGTCATTTGTTTGTCACTGTTGTTTTTAATATTTTGATAGAAATGCCAACACAATATTACCTTTTCAAGTTCCCTCTTGCGTGTTTTAAGTGTGCCTTGATCGGATAACTAAGGCCCACTGTTGCTATGTTCCTCGATTACTGAGCTATAAACCGTTTTACGAAGTGGCTTATTATCCATGTCATTCAAGCAGAACATTGACCCATTAAACATTGACCCTTGAAAACCCCTAAAAATATGAATGGGACGAACCAACATTATTGTTAACGCTTATGGAGGTGCCCACATTAATATTTCAAACACGTAGGAGTGCCCATAACCTAACCTGGCCTATTTGCTCTCTTCAGGGATTCCTCAAAGTCGGATGTAAACTTGCACACAGAGGACCCCATTACACCGCAAAGAAAGCGGAGCGAGTTAAATAGACACTGAAAGAATAATGTATTTTCCACATCCAACAATTCACTAGTCTATAAACAAAACAGACTTGTGGCGTAAATGCAAAGAGCGTCAAGCCACGAACACACTTAGCCAATCTCCACTGCCATTAGTGCAAACTTGAATCCTCGCATGATGGACGTGCCCCTTGTCAAACGGTCTTATTGTTCGTTCGCTATATTCTGCTCCCACTAGTCATATTTCATTCAGTTTTCAGTTATAAAACCTAGCACTTTTTGGGGTAAAATGTTCTTGGACCGGGAACTCACCCTGGCGCCGTCTCGTCTTTGGATTTGGACTTCTTTAGCTTCTTGGGATTAGTGGGTCCCATCTGTGAGAAAGCCCAGGTCTCGTCAGTCCAACCCCCTTCATCAGATCCACTTCGAAAAGAGCCTCTTTTGCCTGATTAACACACACAGACATACAAAAACAGAGTTTAGAGGAGCCACCTGTAAAATTAAAATAAAAACACAGGAACTTGCTCAGAATGGGTGTAAAACAACAGTATATTGATAGTCATTGTGGAGATTGGGCAGGGGGGGGTTACTAATACATACCTCTGTCCACGTTGGCCCTCAGTGAGGTCAGCATCCCTTCCGACACCAGAGTCTTGTACAGCGCCCCCTTGCAGCTTCTCTCAGACTTCCTGGAGCCACACCCTTCAGCGTTGGCCTCCGCTTCCCTCTGCTTCTCCTCGACTTTGTGCGGGGGGCTGGGAGGGGCAGTGGGCTTCTCCGTGCTGCCCGGGGTGCTGCCGATGCTGGCCTCCTCAGCCTCGGTCTTGGGGCTTGCTAGATTCGCTGCCGTCTCCACTGTCGATGGCAGCTCTGTGCGACTTCCATCCTCTTTGTCCTCCTCCATCTCATCCTCTTCCTTAGCCTTCAGGGGCCTCTTGGCTTTGGACTTCTTTTTGGGTGAGCTGGGCTCTCTTGGAATGGTAACGACGGCGGTGCTAGCCTTCTTCTTGGGTATATCCTCCTCGGCGTCGCCCCAGGCACCTTTAGCCACTGCCTCGATAGTGTAGAGGAGGCTCTCCAACTCAGACTCAGACGATGGTCGCTTTTTGAGGGTCTTTTTGGGCGAGCCCGGACGAGGGATCTTGTCTTTGTCCACCGCTTTGGGTGGCTCTCTGGCAGTAGCTTCTTGCTTCTTCTTCTTCTTCTTCCTTTTGACGCTGGCCGCTTGGCCGCTGAGCAGCGGGGGACTGGCGTTGGTGGGCGTGGAGGAGGAAGAAGTGGAGGAAGATGGGGGAGAGGAAAGAGGAAAATCTGTGATGTTGCCCCCAGTGTCCTCCTTGACCACCGTCTCAGTTTTGTAGTGTTGGGCACAGGTATCGTCCTGTGTCTCCATCTTCCCTGCCTCGGAGGCCAAACACATCTATACCAAACACAACAGTGCACATAAATTAACATTTCAGTAGTCACATCATTGTGAAAGTGCTGGAGATAACTATTAGTCATTTCCACTATAGGGGTTTTGAAGATTTTAGTAATATCAAATGGGCTTAAATGGACCCTTAAAGGTTTTGTGATGGAGGGCCTGCAGTACCTCAGCGAGCTGGAAGAGAGCCGACTGGCTACACTGCTTTCCCTCCGGTGCAGTCGACTGGCTTGAATCAGAGGAGATCTGCTTTAATTGACAACAGAGGATAATTAGACAAAACATCACTTTGCATAGTAAAGACAATACTATAAAGCACATGTAGTTGTGCAGAGTGGCAGACTTGAGACAGTGTAATGACTGTACCTCTGCCAGTTGAAAAAAAGGGGCCTTGACGTTGATTTTGGGTACGTCAGATTTTCCCTGCTGTGAGGTGCCAGACCATGTCTGGGGAAAAATGGGAAGGGAGAATGGATACAGGTCCTGGGATTATGTACCGGTATGTTCATATTTGTGACTTGTGTATACTAAATATTATGGTAGGTATATACTGAATGCTTTCATTTGTGCCCTCCCTTAAGGCATGCCCACACATTAGGAAGAGCCAATAGTGGAAGTATTGGCAGATTTGAATTTTGTTGATGTGGATTTCAGTAAGCAGGAAGGAACCCCACTCGGTTTAAAAACCAACTACTTAATAGCACATTAAAATAGCATGTAGAATGATAAAATTACATACTCATGCAGTATGTAAGCATGCTGAGCAGTTGGCACCTCGCCTATGAATGTTACAGGTCAATAACATTGAGCTAAAAGATGTAGTCACAAATAGCCTTTTCCTGAGAATACCCACTTCTGCCTGGTCCCCCCGACTCAAGGGCTTCCCCTTGCCAGCGGTGTCCGTTAAACTGGGCTGAAGCGTGCTGGAGGAGAGCTGGAAAGGGAAACCACAAATTGATGGTTGGCTGACCCATTTCAATAGGAATGAGCCTCA
Source organism: Oncorhynchus nerka (assembly GCF_034236695.1). Classification (NCBI taxonomy): domain Eukaryota; kingdom Metazoa; phylum Chordata; class Actinopteri; order Salmoniformes; family Salmonidae; genus Oncorhynchus; species Oncorhynchus nerka. The sequence goes on along the minus strand of NC_088417.1, from coordinate 55,041,270 downwards.
CTTCCTTTTCCCTATTGCAGCTTGATGTAAAGTCAGTGCAGGATAGGTCACAGAAAAGGCATAGTAGTGCCATCATTTTAGGGAATGTTATGATTGTGGCATATTTGGTGTGTTGGGTATGGTAGGGTTACTTTAAGAGCAAACTGAACCATTTCTATGCAAATAGATAATAAATGTAATGTAGGCTATTTTTTATACATCTATGCATATTGGCATAAAATCAACAAACTTGTGTCAGACTGCGGTTGCCGTGACAGGCCTACTAAATAGTGTTACAAGACGTTCAAGAGAACCATCCCATTCTATGTGGTCTTACCTCAGCAAGTTGGAATAGGGAGGAGTTCTCAGGGTGCTTAGTGACATCTGTGGCTCCAGACTTTGAAGAACTGGATGAAATCTGTAGAGGTTCAATTCACACTTAAATTCACACATTCACCACAAACATTTGAATAACGTGATCTTTGAATTTGCATCTCACAGTGCTTTTCCAACAAATGAGAGAATGACTTAAGTCCTTCAGATATATTTCCACTAAAACAATGATTTCTAGATTAAAGTTGTTGCACAACATAGATAAACTCAGTTTGACGAGTTGAAAATCACTAGACCGGGCCTTTACGTTATTTTATAAACCCATATAAATCTGACGTCCCCTGGTGGTGAATTGCTGCACTACAGCCCAGGACCTACACTGAAAAAAAAAATATGAACGCAACATGCAACAACTTCATTGATTTTACAGAAATACTGTTCATTTGGGGAAATCAGTCAATTAAATAAATAAATTAGGCCTTAATCTATGGATTTCACATGACTGGGTATACAGATATGCATCTATTGGTCACAGATACCTTAAAAAGAAATGGGCCTCAGGATCTCGTCACTGTATTTTTGTGCATTCAAATAACCATCGATAAAATGCAATTGTATTTGTTGTCCATAGCTTATGCCTGCCCCTCATGGTGCGGTGGGGTTATGGTATGGTAGATAAATTAACATTCAATTTTCTGGCAATAGCTCTGGTGGACATTCCTGCAGTCAACATGCCAATTGCACACTTCATCAAAACTTGAGACAAGACATCTGTGGCATTGTGTTGTGTGACAAAACTGCACATTTTAGAGTGGCCTTTTATAGTCCCCACTACACCTGTGTAATGATCATGCTGTTTAATCAATTTCTTGATATGCCACACCTGTCAGGTGGATGAATTATCTTGGCAAAGGAGAAAGGCTCACATTTGAGAGAAATAAGCTTTTTGTTCATGTGGAAAATTTCAGGGATCTTTTATATCAGCGCATGAAACATTGAACCAACACTTTACATGTTGCATTTATATTTTTGTTCAGTGCAGTATGTGACATACCTCTCTGGCAGTAAGGGCATGCTCCCCAGCCAACAGTAGCATGCTTAGGCCACCCATCTTTGTGGGATCTGGGAAGGCACAAAATGAAGGCAAGGTGGGATTAATCTTTACTAATTTGACATTAATTCAGTGGCAGCTATGCTGAGACATGACATTCATATTTTATAAGCTGTTTTACCCAGAAATGTATCACTTGACGCACCTGCCATGGCGAAATTAAGCTGTGGTGTGCTGTCAGTCTTGGGCACTTTCTTGGCAGTGGCACAGCCCTTAGGGGAGTTGGAAGGGAAAGACCACACTTTTTTGCGTGCGTTGCTGACAGTGTGGCAGGGGCTCTTGACTGGCTTGTTGGTGGTGGGGCACCACTTGTAGCCTGGGTTAGCCTTCATGAAGGCATCCTTGTACTGGAAGACGACACAAAGCCAGAATGGTTATCAGCAAAAGAAAGACTAAGCAATTAATACCTACTCTAGCAAAATGCAGAACATACTGAAGAGGTGTTGTCTAAGTATAGTCTTTCAAATGAGTTTGCTTGTGATCCTGTGTTGGAGCGCTTGATCTGCTCATTTGCTTGTCACATCGCACAAATCAGGGTTCATTCTCTCTGAACTCTGCCAGTCCACGAGGAAAAATAATCTCAATTTAAAGTACTCTCCTCAAATGACAAAATCAAATGGAATGGTCTGTTTAGAGAAACAGAAAGGGGCGAATCCTAACTTTAGTTAAATTTTAACTTAAGTCATACATTGATGTAAAAATGATACTTAAATGAAGTTAGGATTCGCCCCCGAAGAGAATAAGAAACGTTTGACAGTTCCAGAACAGGGTTTTGGTTGTGCTCACCTCCTTGGCCATGTCCGTGTACTTCTGTTTCTCTTTGGGCTCCAGCACAGCCCACCAGTCAGCCAGGATCTTGGTGGCACCACGGTTGTCCAGCCGAGGGTGCTCCTGCCTCACCAGTGAACGGTGGCGCTTGCAGAAAAGCAGGAAGGCGTTCATGGGTCGGCGGGCCCGCTGCTCTGAAGAGTCCTCCTCCACCTCCATGGGCCCCCCGCATGCCACCTCCGGCCCCCGGCTCTCCCTGACCAGCAATGGCTGTGGACAGATGCATCAGTGATAGATATTTCAATCTTTATCATCTCTACCCCCACCACTATCATCATCATCATAACAATGGTAAGGCTCGATTGTTTCAGTTGATATTTCTTTGGGAATAATTCAAAATGTCCTTTTTGAATTCAATCACTTTTTGACAGCATCCCTTTTGATTTTAACCAAACTTTCCATACCCGTTTGTCCATGGAAGTGGTCAGAAAGTGACTTTTTGGACCTAAATGACAAAATATTCAGGAGATAACAATTCTCAAAGTTGACCCATTTTGCATACCCCACCATACCATGAGACATCCATGTCTTCATCATTTGAAAAGGTAAATGGTTGACTTTGATATTTAAAAGCTTTCAAACAGGGTTCTCAAACTATTTAATTTCTTGGTTATATAAAAATGACTTAACTTTAAATGTAAATTATTTAAAAAAACATGTAAACTCAGATTTGTTTCATATTCGTATATGTTGTAGCTTAGACCCTACTTTACATCATCTGCTCTTGAATACAGGGTGGGTGTCATTTCAAATCTTAGAAATAGATTTCATAGAATGGACCTACCCCTTCAGACCACTGTAATTTAGTACACCATTGAAATTTAAATTGAATTGACATTTTGACTTCTAATTACTACCACAAAGATGACAACCAGTCCACCCACTGTCAAATGTCAACTTAAAATGGTCATGTCTATTGGATAATCTATATTTCTAGGATTGAGAGTATAATTTAAAACATATATTCCCATGCAAGTCAACATTCTCTAGTGTGGACCTCCATTGATCTTTGTTGTACTAATTTGCGAGTTGAAATGTCAATTTTATTCCCATTTTAGTAAATGTATTAGCCAAAACATAACACCCACACTGTATTCAGGAGCATCTCAAACTAAGGTGGGCACAACACAACCTCAGATCTAAAATAAGGGTCTAAGCTACAACATATGCAAATATGCATCATTATTTTAGTGTATTAAGGTAAAAAAAAAAGACAATTGGTTAAACTGTTTTTCAAAAAATTATAAAATAGTATGACAATAGTTTGAGATTTCTATAATTTAAAAGCTTAACTTTATTTTTTCCAGTGGTGAAGACATGGATGTCTCATATCATGTTTGAGTATGCAAAATAGGTCAACTTTGAGCACCCTTATCTCTTGAATGTTTTGCCATTCAGGTCCAAAAAGTCACTTTCTGAGCACTTCTACAATGGGCAAAGATTTGGGCAATGGTTTCATTTAAATCAAAATGGGGTGCTGTCAAAAAGCGATTGAATTCAAATGGATTTACCTTTTATTTTTTAAATATGACAAAATGAAAGTGAATACTTCTAGATTACATACAAACCTAGTTATCAAAAACACAGAAATCACATTTTAGACTCACTGGGGCTTTAAAAATGCTTGCCATTTCCTCATAGAACATGATGTGTTCAATCAGCGCTCTACTCGCATCAATATTTAGGTCATATTTCATAGAAATCTGGAAACACTGGACAGTTACATTAATGTTTCAATCATATTTTACACAAGGTATTTGGGTCATTCCACAAAATGAGTGCCTTATGTCCCTGTTTGATATTTTAAGTAGAAATTGTGCACAAATACTTTTAAAAAATAAGTAAAAATTAAAAATTAAAAAACTCACTCTCATTTTAAGGTCAACACTGTTATTTGAACTGAAATCTCGTTTTAATATGGTTGAAACTATTGCTTTTAAAATATATTTTTCGAAAGAAACATTGAACATCTTATAGTCAAATCATAGTGTAAAAGCAGTTTAGCTAGTTCTACTCTTTTTGGTGATTTTTCTGGTGTTGTGTGGTGGAAAGCTGAGCGGGTCGACCACATCAACCCTGTTATCCATAGATAGACATGCTAGAAGAAAATGTACTAACAATTACATTCTTGTCCCTCCCTGTTGCAAAGAACAAGCTTCCATTCCCCCAGTCACAAGGGGCTTCAATGGATGATTTAAGATGAAATCGTCAGCCCTGTTACTTTATTTGTCACTTAATATACTAATCTTTATATTTAACCTCTTGAGATGGGAAAACATGTTTTTTTTATTAAGTTCAACATGTGCTCTTTATGACAGAATGTAGAAATCAGGTGAAATAAAACTTTTTTCACCAAGTTACACTACTCAAAAGGCCCCTAAATTGGTGGAACAACCCATTTACTATACACAGTGTACAACACGTTAGGAACACCTTCCTAATATTGCGTTGCACCCTCTTTTGCCCTCAGAACAGCCTCAATTCGTCGGGACATGAACTTTACAATGTGTCAAGCGTTCCACAGGGATGCTGGCCCATGATGACTCCAATGCTTTCCACAGTTGTGTCAAGTTGGCTGGATGTCCTTTGGGTGGTGGACCATTCTTAATACACACGAGAAACTGTTGAGCGTGAAACTGCAGTTCTTGACAGACTCAAACCGATGCGCCTGGCACCTACTACCATACCCCGTTCAAAGACACTTAAATATTTTGTCTTGCCCATTCACCCTCTGAATGGCACACATACACAATCCATGTCTCAAGTCTTAAAACTCCTTTAACCTGTTCCCTCCCCTTAATCTACACGGATTGAAGTAGATTTAACAAGTGACTTCAAAAATGGATCATAGACTGACCAGGTGAATCCAGGTAAAAGCTATGTCATGGACCTTAATGTCCTGTATACTCAGTGTATATCAAATTGAATGGGAATTAATCAGCAATTCCCAATTCAGAATTGACCCCTAACCCAGAAACAAATTGTTTTAACATGATCAGAAACAATGAGGGACTTCAAATCCAATGGCTGCAGCAGCCTCGCACATCCTTTCAGACCAGCACTGTCTGTCTGCCCCCACATCCAGCCATGGAGAGATATTTCATATAGGGGGTTAAGTACTGACACTGGTGGTTCTATACTGGAGTCAAAGGTCACTGCATCATATACAGTGAACTAACAAATAGACTGTGTACATGTATCATGGAGCAATAGTCAAGTGGGACTACGGCAAGAGACTAAAGACTGGAAGTCCAGGGTCATGTTCAGTAGGTCTGAAATAGAGGTCGACCGATTATGATTTTTCAACGCCGATACCGATTATTGGAGGACCAAAAAAGTCGATACCGATTAATGGAGGATCAAAAAAGCCGATACTGATTAATGGAGGATCAAAAAAGCCGATACTGATTAAATCGGCCAATTTTTAAAATATTTTTTAAATTTGTAATAATGACAATTACAACAATGCTGAATGAACACTTATTTTAACTTAATACAATACATCAATAAAATCCATTTAGCCTCGAGTAAATAATGAAACATGTTCAATTTGGTTTGAATAATGCAAAAACAAAGTGTTGGAGAAGAAAGTAAAAGTGCAATATGTGCTATGTAAGAAAGCTAACGTTTCAGTTCCTTGCTCAGAACATGAGAACATATGAAAGCTGGTGGTTCCTTTTAACATGAGTCTTCAATATTCTCAGGTAAGAAGTTTTAGGTTGTAGTTATTATAGGAATTATAGGACTATTTCCCTCTATACCATTTGTATTTCATTAACCTTTGACTATTGGATGTTCTTATAGGCACTTTAGAATTGCCAGTGTCACAGTATAGCTTCCGTCCCTCTCCTCGCTCCTCCCTGGGCTCGAACCAGCAACACAACGACAACAGCCACCATCGAAGCAGCGTTACCCATGGAGAGCAAGGGGAACAACTACTAGAAGGCTCAGAGCGAGTGACGTTTGAAACGCTATTAGCGCGCGCTAACTAGCTAGCCATTTCACTTTGGTTACACCAGCCTCATCTCGGGAGTTGATGGGCTTGAAGTCATAAACAGTGCAATGCTTGACGCACAACGAAGAGCTGCTGGCAAAGCGCATGAAAGTGCTGTTTGAATGAATGTTTACGCGCCTGCTTCTGCCTACCACTGCTCAGTCAGATACTTAGATACTTGTATGCTCAGTCAGATTATATACAACGCAGGACACGCTAGATAATATCTAGTAATATCATCAACCATGTGTAGTGAACTAGTGATTATGATTGATAGTTTTTTATAAGATAAGTTTAATGCTAGCTAGCAACTTACCTTGGCTTACTGCATTCGCGTAACAAGTAGTCTCCTTGTGGAGTGCAACGAGAGAGAGGCAGGTCGTTATTGCATTGGACGAGTTAACTGTAAGGTTGCAAGATTGGATCCCCCGAGCTGACAAGGTGGAAATCTGTCGTTCTGCCCCTGAACAAGGCCACCGTTCCTAGGCCGTCTTTGAAAATAAGAATGTGTTCTTAACTGACTTGCCTAGTTAAATAAAGGTATTAATAATAATAATAATTAAAAAAGGCAAATCGGCACCCAAAAATACCGATTTCCGATTGTTATGAAAACTTGAAATCGTCCCTAAAAGAATGCAGAACTAAGAACAGATATAGCCCTTGGTTCACTCCAGACCTGACTGCCCTCGACCAGCACAAAAACATCCTGTGGCGGACTGCAATAGCATCGAATTGTCCCCGCGATATGAAACTGTTCAGGGAAGTCAGGAACCAATACACGCAGTCAGTCAGGAAAGCCTGCTTCTTCAGGCAGAAATTTGCATCCTGTAGCTCCAACTCCAAAAAGTTCTGGGACACTGTGAAGTCCAAGGAGAACAAGAGCACCTCCTCCCAGCTGCCCACTGCACTGAGGCTAGGTAACACGGTCACCACCGATAAATCCATGATTATCGAAAACTTCAACAAGCATTTCTCAATGGCTGGCCATGCCTTCCGCCTGGCTACTCCAACCTCAGCCAACAGCTCCGTCCCCCCCCCCCCCCCCGCAGCTACTCGCCCAAGCCTCTCCAGGTTCTCCTTTACCCAAATCCAGATAGCAGATGTTCTGAAAGAGTTGCAAAACCTGGACCCGTACAAATCAGCTGGGCTTGACAATCTGGACCCTCTATTTCTGAAACTATCCGCCGCCATTGTCGCAACCCCTATTACCAGCCTGTTCAACCTCTCTTTCATATCGTCTGAGATCCCCAAGGATTGAAAGCTGCCGCAGTCATCCCCTCTTCAAAGGGGAGGCACCCTGGACCCAAACTGTTACAGACCTATATCCATCCTGCCCTGCCTATCTAAGGTCTTCGAAAGCCAAGTCAACAAACAGGTCACTGACCATCTCGAATCCCACCGTACCTTCTCCGCTGTGCAATCTGGTTTCCGAGCCGGTCACGGGTGCACCTCAGCCACGCTTAAGGTACTAAACGATATCATAACCGCCATCGATAAAAGACAGTACTGTGCAGCCATCTCCATCGACCTTGCCAAGGCTTTCGACTCTGTCAATCACCATATTCTTATCGGCAGACTCAGTAGCCTCGGTTTTTCTGATGACTGCCTTGCCTGGTTCACCAACTACTTTGCAGACAGAGTTCAGTGTGTCAAATCGGAGGGCATGCTGTCCGGTCCTCTGGCAGTCTCTATGGGGGTGCCACAGGGTTAAATTCTCGGGCCGACTCTTTTCTCTGTATATATCAATGATGTTGCTCTTGCTGCGGGCGATTCCCTGATCCACCGCTCAGCAGATATAGAACACCATTCTATATACTTCCGGCCCGTTCTTGGACACTGTGCGATCTAACCTCCAAACGAGCTTCAATGCCATACAACTCTCCTTCCGTGGCCTCCAACTGCTCTTAAACACTAGTAAAACCAAATGCATGCTTTTCAACTGTTCGCTGCCTGCACCTGCACGCCTGACTAGCATCACCACCCTGGATGGTTCCGACCTTGAATATGTGGACATCTATAAGTACCTAGGTGTCTGGCTAGACTGTAAACTCTCCTTCCAGACTCATATCAAACATCTCCAATCGAAAATCAAATCTATTCCGCAACAAAGCCTCCTTCACTCACGCCGCCAAACTTACCCTAGTAAAACTGACTATCCTACCAATCCTACCAATCCTCGACTTCGGCGATGTCATCTACAAAATTGCTTCCAACACTCTACTCAGCAAACTGGATGCAGTTTATCACAGAGCCATCCGTTTTGTCACTAAAGCACCTTATACCACCCACCACTGCGACCTGTATGCTCTAGTCGGCTGGCCCTCGCTACATATTTGTCGCCAGACCCACTGGCTCCAGGTCATCTACAAGTCCATGCTAGGTAAAGCTCCGCCTTATCTCAGTTCACTGGTCACGATGGCAACACCCACCCGTAGCACGCGCTCCAGCAGGTGTATCTCACTGATCATCCCTAAAGCCAACACCTCATTTGGCCGCCTTTCGTTCCAGTTCTCTGCTGCCTGTGACTGGAACGAATTGCAAAAATCGCTGAAGTTGGAGACTTTTATCTCCCTCACCAACTTCAAACATCTGCTATCTGAGCAGCTAACCGATCGTTGCAGCTGTACATAGTCTATCGGTAAATAGCCCACCCATTTTTACCTACCTCATCCCCATACTGTTTTTATTTATTTACTTCTCTGCTCTTTTGCACACCAATATCTCTACCTGTACATGACGATCTGATCATTTATCACTCCAGTGTTAATATGCAAAATTGTAATTATTCGCCTACCTCATGCCTTTTGCACACAATGTATATAGACTTTTTTTTTGTACTGTGTTATTGACTTGTTAATTGTTTACTCCATGTGTAACTCTGTGTTGTCTGTTCACACTGCTATGCTTTATCTTGGCCAGGTCGCAGTTGCAAATGAGAACTTGTTCTCAACTAGCCTACCTGGTTAACTAAAAGTGAAATAAATAAATAAAATAATTGGCAATTCCGATTAATCGGTCGACCTCTAGTCTGAAACTATCTGTACTTGACCAATAACAAAATGTTTTTATCATTTCAAAACGTGCCTACTGAATGCATCCCAGATCTGCAAAAGAAGACTCCAACCTTCTCCAGTTCTTCTTCGTCCTCCTCCTCTTCCTCCTCCGAGAAGTCCAGGGCCTTCTTGGAGAGTAGCGGGTGCCATTGTAGACACTTGCGCTTGGGCCGCTTGCCGCTCACCTCCACCTCCACAGGAGGCTCCTTACCCCTTCCTCCACCTTTCATGGCGCTGCCAAGCCTGGAGGGGGGAGAAAGATAGTCAGAGTTCACTCACAACTTATTGTGGCATAGGATCAAGTTCCATTTAGACACTGATCTTGGGTCAGTTTTCCCCATTAATGCTTAAAGCATCTGCAAAACAGCGTCACTGGCCACTCCACCACAGTTATTGGTTTTGTTGCTGAGCTGAGCATCACGCAACATGCAAAAAAAATAAAAGGTGCAATACATACTGTGCTATCGCCCGTGCAACAGTATTTGTTGTTTGCAGTAACTTCTTTGTTGTTGTAATATCACAAATGGACACGCAGTTTCACCAATATGGATTGTCGTTTTAAGGTTAGGATTGGGGGAGGAGAAGCAGATGCCAGATCTTTACCTAGGGGAAATTCATGTCGGAGCATTTGGCGTTGGGTTTTGTTGAGCGCACTGATCAATGACTTTGTAAGTAGCACTATACAAATACATTGGATTGATTAATTGACTGAATTCTTTAGTCTCTTGAGCAACTGCTGGTGTTGGCCATAGTAGTAACAGAGACTAAAGGTCATGAAAAAGTGATCCCTTTAATTAGATACCCTGACGAGGGCTCAAACGCTGGTCCCTGTGACTGTCCTTCCAAAACCAATATATTATACCAAAAGGCCAAAATCGCTTGGTAAGGTCACTCGGTTTTGTACCAAGATACAGAATTGGCAGTAAATTGAGGCTGCCATTTCAAAAGTACTTTGAGACTGAACACCAGACCGCCCATGCCTCTAATTGGCTGATGGCATCATCACTGTGGCCAGGGTGTGGTCAATGGAGTGCACAATTCTATGTGTAGATATACGCTTGCAGAATAGTTTGGACTTCTTGCGTGTGTGGTGCAATGCCATCTAGCAGATGCTTTTATCCAAAGCAACTTAGTCATGTGGGCATACATTTTACATATGGGTTGTTGTGAAATTGTTAGGTATTACCGCATGGTCGGAACTAGAAGCACAAGCATTTCGCTACACTCGCATTAACATCTGCTAACCATGTGTATGTGACCAATAAAATATGATTTGACAACCATTAGATTCTACACTTCTATACTTGGGTATAGCAAGAAAACCTCAAATCTGACAAAAGAAGACAAGTCTGTGTTTTAGGGCAGGTTGTGATACCACAGCATTTGATCAGATTAACTCACATCTGTGTGTATTTACTCTACTGTAAAGAGTATGCAGTATCTATCCTTCAATTTCTGTAAATGAACTACTGTATTCAATACTTAGGAAAAATAAATGTAATTGATAGCTGGGTCCAATGCTTTTCTAATATTTTTTCACTGCCCTCAAATATTTTATTAATAGAAAAATATATTTTTTGTTAAAGGGCAATTCCGCCACTTTTCAACCTCATATTCATTATCTACAGCGCCATACCAGTGTCTACATGAAGGGAGGTCCAAAAGTATTTGGACAGTGACATGTTTGGCTCTGTATTCCAGCACTTTGGATTTGAAACGCTACAACGACTGAGGTTTAAGGTGCAGACTCTCAGTTGTGGAAAAAGTACTCAATTGTCATACTTGAGTAAAAGTAAAAGATAACTTAATAGACAATGACTCAAGTAAAAGTCACCCTGTAAAATTCTATTTGAGTAAAAGTCTAAAAGTATTTGGTTTGAAATATACTTAAGTATCAAAAGTAAAAGTATAAATTATTTCAAATTCTTTATATTAAGCAAATCAGATGGCATAATTTTCACATTTTAATTTATGGATAACCAGGGGCACGCTCCAACACTCATTTACAAACAAAGCATGCGTTTAGTGAGTCATCAGTGCAGAGGCATTATGGATGATCTCTTGATAAGTGTGTGAATTTGATCAATTTCCTGTCCTGCTAAGCTTTCAAAATGTAACAAGTACTTTTGGGTGTCAGGGAAAATGTATGGAGTAAAAAAGTATATGAGTTGTCAAAAATATAAATAGTAAAGTACAGATGTCTCCAAAAATGACTTAAGTAGTACTTTAAAGTATTTTTAAGCACTTTACACCACTGCAGACTCAGCTTTAAATTTGAGGGTATTTTCATCCACATCAGGTGAACTGTTTAGAAATTACAGCACTTTTTGTACATACTGTAGTTCTCGCCCCCACCCCCATTTCAGGGAAACAAATGTATTTGTTTCAAATCCAAAGTGCTGGAGTACAGAGCCAAAAACAAAACACGTGTCACTGTCCAAATACTTACGGTGACCGTATTACCACCACAACAACGGTCACGAGTATGGCAGTCTAATTCGATGTAACCGTTTAGTCACGGTATTTAGGCTTCTCCAAGCTCTGATGTGGCTGACGTCATTAGTAGCCTACCAAACTTGCTAACTACCTGGTACTCAGCACTCTATGGCCTCTCAAATCACCCTGATATCAATGCAAATGTAATCGAAAATCTAGCCAAACACTTCATAAGAGCCCATGAGCTCATGTTGGGCAACATTTCTATATGCCAGTGATTCTCAATTCTGGTCCTGGCTATCCAAAGGGGTACACATGTTTGCTTTTGCCCTAGCACTTCACAGCTGATTTAAAATGATCAACTTATCAAACTTTGACTTGAATCAGGTAGTGCTAGGGCAAAAAACAAAATGTGCACCCCTTTTGGGTCCCCAGGACCAGGATTGAGAACCACTGTCATAGACTATGCAATTGCGTTAGAAAACAGTGATGGGCCTCTATCAAAAAGAGGATCCCATCAGCTTTCTATAGGCTAGGCCTACTATATTCATTTCTCAACCTTCCTAATATTAAGCACATTGCTTCTCTTGAAAAGAGGAGTCTAGTATAACTGGTTGGCATGAAAATAAATCATGGGGAAAAGCGTCCTCCATTCGCTTTTTAAGTTATTGTACAATGTAGAAAATCGTAAAAATTAAGAAAAACCCTGGTTTGAGTAGGTGTGTCAACTTTTGACTGGAGAGAGAGAGAGAGAGAGAGATATATATAGGCTACCCTGTCGCCCTCATATATATATATATGAGGGCGACAGGGTAGCCTAGTGGTTAGAGCGTTGGACTAGTAACCGGAAGGTTGCAAGTTCAAATCCCCGAGCTGACAAGGTACAAATCTGTCGTTCTGAACAGGCAGTTAACCCACTGTTCCTAGGCCGTCATTGAAAATAAGAATTTGTTCTTAACTGACTTGCCTAGTTAAAAAAAAAAAAAAGAGACTCTCTTTATAGCTTACATTTTATTTGCTGTTAGTCAGCACCTCTACACTAAATAATTATCTCTGGGTGTGCGCCAACTCATGCTTTTGATGATGTCATCGGGTAGAACTTTTAAGCTTCATATTTCTTTGAAATGCACTGTTTTCACATATGTAGACACTGGTATTGTACTGTAAATAATGAAAATGAGGTTGAAAAGTGGTGGAATTGCCCTTATTCAATTACCCATCACACTAAACATTTAGCAATTACAGGATGCATTTCAAACTTCATGTGCAGTAAAAACTTTCGTATGACAAATCATTTTATCGATAGCAGTGGGAAAAAAGGTTGCTTTTTGATAAGGACACCAAAGACGTCAAGAGCGATACGCATAAATAAAAGGACAGCACTTCTAATAGCTTATTTGCAGGATAACTTTTCTTTCATATTGATTTAGAGATTTAAATGTGGCACTGACTTGTTCTTGGATTGCGGCTTCAGAATTGTCTCAATTAAGAGTTTGGTGTTCGACTCGTTGGGCTATGCACGTGCGGTTACAAACCTGGCTTGCGTTATTGGCAGGTACAATATCAATATCCACCTTCCTAAAATGGATGAAGCCTGTTGGAATGTGAATCTGAAGCTGGCTAGTTAAAAAAAATAATAATAATCCTGAATAGATCTAGCTAGCATCCGAGTATACACCTCAGGACTTTGATAGATACTTGCCTCTAAGTTCCTTAATAGGAGCAATCCACAGTTGAAACAATAAGAGAGCAGGCTTCCCACCAGTCTTTCAGTAAAAAGCTGAGGGACTGGGTGGGAGAAATGTAACCACTCAAATGCATGGATATAGATACAGATGCATTGACCAACCATCCATATCAACATGGATGGTCAGTCCATTTTGAGGCTTTACAGGGTTTGTTTACATTTACTTTGTTTACAAACATTGGCGTAAAACATGCTTATATTTTGGGTTCTGATGGGGGACGACAGTTTAACTAATCTCATGAGGCATTTGTTATATTCTTCAAGAATCAATGGGTACATTTCATTAATTAAAAGTCCTAAAATGAATGTAGCAACTGCAGATTGCCCCATTAATCCATCATTTAACATCTTGATATATTTCTCAGATATCTTGTGGAGTTAACAAGGTGATAAAATAAACAAAAAGACATGTGTCTTTTAACAACAATGATTAGAGTGCTGGTATATCAGACAGTTAATTGTCTTCATGTGCAATTCTATCCCTCATTACTACTATAATTGGCATCTTGTGCTATTTGCATGTGGAAATGTTACATGTACAGTCCCTTCAAAAAGTATTCACACCCCTTAACTTTTTCCACATTAAATGTTTCATTAAGTTACAGCCTTTTTGTTGTGTTTTGTGTTATTAAACATTAAATGCAACAATTTCAAAGACTTTACTTACAGTTCATATAAGAATCAGTTAATTGAAATAAATTAATTAAACCCTAATCTATGGATTTCACATGACTGGGAATACAGATATGCATCTGTTGGTCAACAGATACCTTAAAAAAGTAGGGGCGTGGATCAGAAAACCAGTCAGTATCTGGTGTGACCACGATTTGTCTCATGCAGCGCGACATCTTCTTTGCATAGAGTTGATCAGGCCGTTGATTGTGGCCTGTGGAATGTTGTACCACTCCTCTTCAATGGCTGTGCGAAGTTGCTGGATATTGGCGGGAACTGGAACACACTGTCGTACACGTCGATCCAGAGCATACCAAACATGCTCAATGGGTGACATGTCTGGTGAGTATGCAGGCCATGGAAGAACTGGGGCACTTTCAGCTTCTAGGAATTATGTACTAGGAATTATGTACAGATCCTTGTGAAATGGGGCCGTGCATTATCATGCTGAAACATGAGGTGATGGTGGCGGATGAATGGCACGGCAATGGGCCTCAGGATCTCGTCACAGTATTTCTATGCATTAAAATTGCCATCAATAAAATACCATTGTGCTCGTTGTTTATGTCTGCCAGTACCATAACCCCACCACGGGGCACTCTGTTCACAACGGTGACTTTTGTTTAATGATCATGCTGTTTAATCAGCTTCTTAATATGCTATGCCTGTCTGGTGGATGGATTATCTTGACAAAGGAGAAATGCTTACTAACAGGGATGTAAATAAATTTGTGCACAAAATTCAAAAGAAATAAGCTTTTGGGGAATATGGGACATTTTGGGGATCTTTTTTTTTCAGTTCATGAAACATGGGACCAACACTTTACATGTTGTGATTATATTTTTGTTCAGTGTAAATTCAGAAGTAAAAGTGTGCAATAATAGTGTTTACCATGATTTTTCAAATGGCTACCCCATACATACTATCATTTGTAAGGTCCCTCAGTCGAGCAGTGAATTTCACGCACAGATTCAACCGAAGACCAGGAGGGTTTTCCAATGGCTCACAAAGAAGGGCACCTACTGGTAGATGGGTAAAAAATAATAATAATCTGACATTGAATAACCCTGGTGTAGTTATTAATTACACTTTGGATGGTGTATAAATTCACCCAGTCACTACAAAGATACAGGCGTCCTTCCTATTTGCAATAAGGCACTAAAGTAATACTGAAGACACTGTTGCAAAGAAATCAACTTTTTTGCCCTGAGTGGCACAGCAGTCTAAGGCACTGCATCTCAATGCTAGAGGCGTCACTACAGACCCTGGTTCAATTCCAGGCTGTATCACACCCAGCCATGATTGGGCGGGTGTGATAGGGCGGCGCACAATTGGCCCAGCATTGTCCGGGTAAGGGTTTGGCCGGGGTAGGCCGTCATTGTAAATAAGGATTTGTTCTTAACTGACTTACCTAGTTGAATCAAGGTAATAAATAAAAAACAGTTTGGGGCAAATCCAACAACACATCACTGAGTACCACTTCATATTTTGAAACATGGTGGTGGCTGCATCATGTTATGGGTACGATTGTCATCAGCAAGGATTAGGTTTATTTTTTATTTTTTTAGAATAAAAAGAAAACCAAGCTAAGCATAGGCAAAATCCTAACGGAAAACCTTGTTCAGTCTGCTTTCCAATAGACACTGTAGTTGCTTACCAAGACAACATTAAATGTTCCTGAGTGGCCTAGTTACAGCTTTGACTTAAAATCGACTGTCTAACAATAATCAACATGACATTTTTTTGTTTTATATAATAATGGGCAAATATTGTACAAGTGAGGTGTGCAAAGCAGTTGAGTATTTTGTGTAGATCGTTGACCCACAAAAAAAGGTCCCACTTTGTACCAACAAAATGTGAAAAAGGTAAAGGGGTGTGGATACTTTTTGAAGGCATTGCATAACCTTTAACTTTGTTCAAACTGGTTTGCAGTCTCTTTTACCCAGTGAACATCTGAATCTTTGCATACTATTAAAGAAAAGCGTCAACTACAAATCATGTACTAGAATTGGGCACTGAGTTTTTCCTTACCATGTGACCTAACAAGGGCCCTGAGTTTTTCCTGGTCAGGTTGGTCAAGACAAGCTCAGAGCCCTATGAGGGTTGTGCTATGGGGGGAGGCATGCATAGTGTGCATACACACCTGAGACCGAGTCACACTGTTTCACCATTGTTGAATCAGCTCGTTAGTGTGCAGGTTATGCAACCACAGGATTGTAGGAATTACTCTTAAATAAAGTAATTATGTAATTTGGAAACATAAATCATCTTAATTAGAAGGCTATATCTCAATGACACTGCGCAATTATTGACATAACCATAGAAATGACTATTGTGCTTACACTCAAATCAGGTATGACAATCAATTATGTAATATTAATATGATGAGACACAGGCTATATTGTTAATATGAGGGTATAATAACATGAGGCATTACGGCATATCAATGAGTGGATACCATGGGCAATTGACAAATAGGTAAACAAAAGAGAAGAAACCTTGACCTGGAGGATATGGGATGGATTGCAGGCATACTTACTTAGGCACAGACTATGGAAAAGCTGTATCTGAAAGATGAAGATGAATCTGTCAGTCAGGCTTTGTCATGCGATGATGATGACCTATAAAATACAAGACACTGCTCTCAGTCAAGCGATACATTTGCAATGCTTGGTTAACGCACCAAAGAACCACAGAGGCTAGGATTCTAGTTTTATTCTTCAGTAGCCATAGTAAACATGTGTATTAATCATCACTGTGACAATAACTTAAAACGGGTGTGTAGTCTAGTCTTCAATATGTGATTAGGCATCGAACTATTGTGGGACATTATTTGTTGTTGTTGAAACACGGTGTCGATTCCAAATCTGTGCAGTCCATCGTACATGGGCGCTTTTCAGAAACCCAGGAACGTAGACAATAGAGCAGTTAACGCTCAGTACATAATCAAATACGCAATATCAGGTAAATACAGTTCAGTCGAAAAGATTGGCTATACCTTACTATTGTAGCGGTTATTTTCTGGTAAGACCGGTGCTGACTGTAAACCCGATTAGGCTGTCAAGGAATCAATAAAGTGAACCCACCGTAAACATTACATGAGCAACATTGTTCATAAATTAGTATAAACTAATATTTTGTTTACCTAACCCAAAGTCCTTAGTATGAAGCTCACATTAGCATCTATGCAAAATGTCGATCTAGGGTCTGAAAGGATAGACAAGCGAATGAGAGTCCATCTTGCTTTGGGGAAAATGAAGTATAAATCTCACTCCTGTCAAACTCGTATGCATTCATTGACAAAGGTATTCCACATGGACAAATCGGCACCTTTCATTACTTAAACTAGGTATTTTCCGTCCAGATATTTGCGGCAATACGTTTAATTGGCATCATAGTCACCATTTCCTACCAGTTACTAGGAATAAAAGTAGCTTGTTAGCTTGCTAGCTCTCAGACTCAAATTGCTCCAGCCCGCCTGCTGAACGTGTCGTATGCAAAACATGCAATGGTTCCAAAAGGCCACGAGCGACTACAAGTGACAAACATCCATGGAATTGTAACCAAACTTCACTAATTTGATTGTTTTCACGCAATCGAACGCTGCCATCATTCGTTTAGTAACAATGTAGCCGTGCATTTCATAGGGGTTGTGCTCCCGTTTCTCAGAGGAATGCAAATACTCTCGCTTTACCATGTCGTACATGTTGTCTCAGTCTTTTGCATGGTCGTTTTTTACCGAACAATGACTTAAAATGTACACCAAACGGCTTTGAGGGATGGAATTTACGATTATAACAACAAGTTTATAAATGAAAGCCCATTGAAGACATTAAATAATTCACGAAAAACAAAAAGCACCACGCTGACCACTTCGAGAGCGGCGATACACTGATACAAACCTCACACTGGATGACTGAGTGGTTTAGGTGAAAACGACACTGTGATTTTGATAAGGGCTAAAATACCAACAAGTTCTCTGTCATGACGGCATATAGCCTAGACTACATATTCAAACATACCTCTGATACCCAGCTCGAATGCCAGGGCCCTCTCATCCCCAGCTGCGTCCACCTTAAAACTTATTGACACATAACAGTTCGGCACTGGCTGTACAATAACACAAATATGAACTCTCTTCACCGGATGAACGCTACAGAGCAACACAACAATCTGAAATCACCAAACTAAATATGAAAATTCACGAATTATATCGAAATCAGATAAATGATCAGTTACATTAGGTCGCAGTGGCGTACTTTCGTTTTCCTCGAACAAATTTTGCATCTTCTCTAATCTACCCTCCCCCGTTCGAACTGTTCTAGGGCTATGGTCTTGTAAAGCCTTGTGCAGTATGATGTCTATAGCCAAGCACTGACTGGCCTAGCCGTGTCATCACCCATTCAGATTCTGGCCTTACAACACACATATTTTAAACAAACTTTCTCTATGCAACGTGCTTGAAAACGTCACTGAAAAGATGTGACTAGCGAGAAAAAAAAGACTGTTTTTAAGCAGAAAGTCACTGCCTGTGTCTCAGTCGTGTGTGACTACTTAATATAGCTTCCTGGGTGTTGCGTTACAGTGAGGGATCGGAGTGTTTGGAAAATAAAGTGTAACAGTCAAAGTATTCCAGCACTCACCTGCAACAGGCCACCCAGAATGTAAAGGTAACTAAAGCGTGGTGCTCCAACTGAGCCGTTGTCAACCTCATTCACCCTCGCTTAGTGTTCTTCTCTGACCAGAACCGTTTTTACAACATACAGAGAGTACTGTACATACAGAGTGAAAATAGCCTTATCATGTAAGGCTGATCGTGATTGGCGGATGGCTTGAACGACAGCCCGAATCAACCAAACAGAGAGAACATTACAGTTGTGTATTGTTCTGAGACAGCAAGATATAATGTCTTCATAATGTTCAGGACATGTACAGTTACACTGTACAACCAGGTAGGCTAGAACGAAGAAAATGCACACCAATTATTCAGAAGCCATACTCGCACATGGAATCTCATTGTAAATTAAATGTACACAGTATAGGCCTATACTGGCACATAGCCTACAAATTGACACTACCGGCAGCTATAATGTTTCAACGGAATAAGCGCTTCAAATGAAGTCATGTTTAAAGCTAGAATCGTTAGTTGCTACATCATTTTTGGACTTACAAATTAATGATATATAGGCCTAATAATTGATTCTTGAAGAATATAACTTGTCTCATAAGCATAGTTCAACTATCGTACCCCGTCATAACCCCAAATATACGCTTGTTTTACTCCAATGCTTGTAAACAACGTGCATGTAAACAAACACTGTATAGCCCCAAAACATGGTTAAAACTATTTGATATCATGGATGATCAGTCCTTGCATCCATAGGTTTGTCTATGAATTTGAGAATGGTTACATTTTTTTCAACTCCCATCCCTTAGCTTTTTAGAGAAATGGGGCGGAGAAACCGACGTCTGTGTGCATCTAACAGTAGGCTATATCTTCCTCCACTGTCCCCATACCGGGCTCAAACCATTGATCCTCTTTTTGCAAACACACGTGACCGTCTTTGAAACAAACCAACCTTATTGAGCTATAGAAAATGATCATATTTACTAGCTCCATTGGCAACATTTCTAGCTAGCTGTGGATTGAGTTTACGGCACTTGCTTAAGTCTATTACACTCACCCTTTTTAAAATAGCTACACAACGAGCGATGCCAGTGAAACCCACATACGTGTGCTGCTAACTGTCCGCATACAGTTAACTAATTTACTGCCTGGTGATTTACCACCAACACTCCATCCCACCTAAACAAGCTGAATTTCAGGCGGTCTTTTCAAACACTAAAAGGGCATTATAATTATGTTCTTAATTTGAACGTACTATTCCAACATAATAGTGTGGAAATATGTATAAAACACAGAAAAAATCAAGTTGTCGACTGCACTGGGCCTTTAAACATTTGATACATTTGGTATGGCCTATCTAAGCCTTGTCCAGCCAGAAAACAGGATCTCCTGTTTCTGTAGTATGAGCAGTGGTCATTTTTTGGGGGGGCCTGTTTTGGATGTTATTCTGGCATTAATATGTGTCACATATCAGTTTGCTAACAATGTAAAACAAATAATAATAATTAATTGAGTTAATAAAGCCTTATACAAACTTGGTCTCTTTATTACTTTCTTGAGTAAGGCAGCACCAAAATGCAGGTGTTTCAGCCATGCTCAGTGCTTTCTGTGCAGGTGGGACAGCCAGCAGAAAATACAGGAGCGTAGGGGTTGATAATGTTCTCTAGTAGCACCGTGATTGGCTCAATGTTCTGTCATTCATGGGGACACTATGTCACCGAAAAATCTATGGGTAGAGCTTGAATATTGAAGCCCCTTGCGTGTTGCCATAGGGTTACATTAGAAGTGCCCATCCAAGAAGGCTCAAGGTCATTGGCCACACATAAAATGACGTCAAATCACATTATATCTACAGTAACGTTGATTTGACATGTCAACATCATACTTTCAAAATCTTAGTTAGCAAGCTAGCAGTCATCAAATCAAAGTTTATTTGTCACGTGCGCCGAATACAACAGGTGCAGACCCTACAGTGAAATACTTACTTACAGGCTCTAACCAACAGCGCAAAAACGGTATTAGGTGAACAATAGGTAAGTAAAGAAATAAAAAAAACAGTAAAAAGACAGTGAAAAACAGTAGTGAGGCTATATACAGTAGCGAGGCTATGACAGTAGTGAGGCTATATACAGGCACCGGTTAGTCGGGCTGATTGAGGTAGTATGTACCTGTAGATCTGATTAAAGTGACTGTATATATGATAAACAAGAGAGTAGCAGTAGCGTAAAAGACGGGTTGGCAGGTGGTGGGTGGCGGGACACAATGCAGATAGCCCGGTTAGCCAATGTGTGGGGGCACTGGTTGGTCGGGTCAATTGAGGTAGTATGTACATGAATGTATAGTTAAAGTGACTATGCAAATATGATAAACAGAGAGTAGCAGCAGCGTAAAAGAGGGGTTGGGGGGGCACACAATACAAATAATCCGGGTAGCCATTTGATTACCTGTTCAGGAGTCTTATGGCTTGGGGGTAAAAACTGTTGAGAAGCCTTTTGGTCCTAGACTTGGCACTCCGGTACCGCTTGCCATGTGGTAGTAGAGAGAACAGTCTATGACTGGGGTAGCTGGGGTCTTTGACTATTTTCAGGGCCTTCCTCTGACACCGCCTGGTATAAAGGTCCTGAGTGGCAGGCAGCTTAGCCCCAGTGATGTACTGGGCCGTACGCACTACCCTCCGTAAGTGCCTTGCGGTCGGAGGCCGAGCAATTGCCGTACCAGGCAGTGATGCAACCAGTCAGGATACTCCCGATGTTGCAGCTGTAGAACCTTTTGAGGATCTGAGGACCCATGCCAAATCTTTTTAGTTTCCTGAGGGGGAATAGGCTTTGTCATGCCCTCTTCACGACTGTCTTGGTGTGTTTGGGCCATTCTAGTTTGTTGGTGATGTGGACACCAAGGAACTTGAAACTCTCAACCTACTCCACTACAGCCCCGTCGATGAGAATGGGGGCATGCTCAGTCCTCCTTTTCCTGTAGTCCACAATCATCTCCTTAGTCTTGATTACATTGAGGGATAGGTTGTTATTCTGGCACCACCTGGCCAGGTCTCTGACCTCCTTCCTTCAGGCTGTCTCGAATAAATACACACGAGCACAATAATTAACACATGGGACGAGACCCATAATCATCTGCGCAATTCACAATGGCATGAAAGCCAAAACACACAGCACAGGTACTCACACTCACCAACGGACATTGTAACAATAATCGACCCCCAATGGAAACCAAAGGGCACATATATACAAATAACTATCAGTGGGAATAGGGGACAGGTGTGCATGATGAAAGTTCCGGCGGGATCTGTGACAGTTCTAAATTCTGTCGCTGTACATTTCAAAAGAGCTGAACAAATAGTTATATTGACTACGTCCGTCCAAGGCCGCTCATTAATGTCTTAATCGAAATTACGGATTGCCTCTTATCCGCTCAACATCCCCTTATGCCATAGTTTGTCCATCTCAATTGTCAGTACAAACCACATTTGTTTAAAAGCAAGTCAGCCATATCAGCTATGTTTTTTTCAAAGGCAGTAAATGAGCCTGAATAATTCTTTTGGCTGCCAGACAAGGCTCTACTGACAGCCAGGTGTAGCAGTGGTAAGGTGTTGGGACTGCTGTTGGGACAGCTTTATGTAGGCCCTAACAGTTTATGGGCACTGTTTGTCACCGTTATAGTGCAATTCATGTATTGTTTTGTGTTGTGTAGTGTAGTGGGTTTACTGGGGGGGAGTTTGCTCTTTGCTTCACCAAGATTTACATGCTAAAATCGCCACTGAATATGAGGTATCTTTATGTACAAGTGTATCTCCTGGACAGGACGCTAGTTCATTGCACAGAGATGCATGAAAATGGATACGCATTCAGAATTGTTTGTTAAAAGTTCAACATTGCATACACTCAAAGGCCCACATATTGCACATTTTTTGACGGACAATCATCTCCATTCTCCATAATCTTTCAAATTGAAAACCCACTGGCTCAATCCATAATTTTTGGACACAAAATCTCTGTTTGGCCATAGCCTTACCCCCAATCTACAATTGACAAAAATATAAATGCAACATGCAACAATTTCAAAGATTTTGCTGATTTACAGTTCATATAAGGAAATCAGCCAATTGAAATAAATAAATTAGGCCCTAATCTATGGATTTCACATGACTGGGAATACAGATATGCATGTTGGTCACAGATACCTTAAGAAAAGGTAGGGGTGTGGATCAGGAAACCAGTCTATATCTGGTGTGACCATGATTTGCCTCATGCAGTGTGACATCACTTTTGCATAGAGTTGATCAGGCTGTTGATTGTGGCCTGTGGACTGTTGTCCCACTCCTCTTCAATGGCTGTGCAAAGTTGCTGGATATTGGCGGGAACTGGAACATGCTGTCGTACATGTTGATCCAGAGCATCCTAAACATGCTCAATGAGTGGCATGTCTGGTGAGTATGCAGGCCATGGAAGAATTGGGACATTTTCAGCTTCCAGGAATTGTGTACAGATCCTTGTGACATGGGGCCGTGCATTATCCTGCTGAAACGTTGGATGGATTACACTACAATGGACCTCAGGATTTCATCACGGTATCTCTGTGCATTAAAATTGCCATCGATAAAATACAATTGTGTTCGTTATCCGTAGCTTATGCCTGCCCATACCATAAGCCTACCATGGGGCACTCAGTTCACAATGTGGTCGTCAGCAAACCGCTCGCCCACACGATGTCGTACACATTGTCTGCCATCTGCCCAGTACAGTTGAAACCAAGATTCATCCGTGAAGAGCACACTTTTTCAGCGTGCCAGTGGCCATCGATGGTGAGCATTTGCCTACTGAAGACGGTTAACAACGCCGAACTGCAGTCAGGTCAAATTGTTTTCGAAATGAGCACGCAGGACAATGAGCACGCAGATGAGCTTCCCCGGGACTGCATCTGACAGTTTGTGCAGAAATTCTTCGGTTGTTTAAACCCACAGTTTCATCAGCTGTCCGGGTGGCTGGTCTCAGATGATCCAGCAGTTGAAGAAGCCGGATGTGGAGGTCCTTGGCTGGTTGGATGTACTGCCAAATTCTCTAAAACGATGTTGGAGGCAGGTTATGGTAAATAAATTAACATTCAAATCTCTGGCAACAGCTCTGGTGGACATTGCGGCCTGTCTCCTGGTAGCGCCTCCATGCTCTGGACACTACGCTGACAGACACAGCAAACCTTCTTGCCACAGCTCGCATTAATGTTCCATCCTGGATGAGCTGCACTACCTGAGCCACTTGTGTGGGTTGTAGACTCCGTCTCATGCTACCACTAGAGTGAAAGCACCGCCAGCATTCAAAAGTGACCAAAACATCAGCCAGGAAGCATAGGAACTGAGAAGTAGTCTGTTGTCCCCACCTGCAGAACCACTCCTTTATTGGGGGTGTCTTGCTAATTGCCTATAATTTCCACCTGTTGTCTATTCCTTTTGCACAACAGCAACATTGTGTTGTTTAAGTGTTCCCTTTATTTTTTTGAGAAGTGTATAATGCTGTGCCAAACAGAGAGGCTTTGGATCCCATTTTTAGAGTCTTTGGTATTCACAACCGGGGATTGAACCCCCAACCTTCTAATCTCAGGGCAGACACTAACAACACCAGTGGAGGCTGGTAGGTTGAGATATAGGAGGACAGGCTCATTGTAATGGCTGGAATGGAATTAATGGAACGGTGTCGAACAGATCAAACATATGAAAACCCCATTTGACTCTGTTCCATTGATTCCATTCTAGCCTCTACAATAAGTCCATACTCCTATTGCTCCTCCCACCAGCTTCCAATGAACCACACTTGCATTGAGATTCATAGACCCTGTCTACACTTGACAGTAACGCGAGCTGAGTCATCTGAGCACAGATTTGGCTTTTAAACGATATAGCAGCCACAAAATAGGCTATCAAAAGCATATACAGTGGGGGAGCTCATTACCATTCTACCTACAAGTGTCCAGAAAACCTGTATTTTGGGAGCGAGATACCTAGTCACTTGTACAAAGGAATCCCTTCAATTGAAATGTGTCTTCCGCATTTTACCGAACCATTCTGAATCCGAGAGGTGCGGGGGCTGCCTTAATCGACACCCACAACGCCCGGGGAACAGTGGGTTAACTGCCTTGCTCAGGGGCAGAACGACAGATTTGTACCTTGTCAGCTCGGGGATTCAATCCAGAAACCTTTCAGTTACTAGCCCAATGCTCTAACCACTAGGCTACCAGGCACATTTCCACAAATTTGAAGCCATATGTTTAAGCGTGAGGAAAGTGTTTGCATGGCCTCATCAATACTAGCTAGCTAATATTTCGAAAACAATTTGTTTGGTTAAAATGATATAGATGGTTATGCTAACCTGTTACCTTTAGCTTTGCTAGCTACCTTGCCGGCTAGCTACAGTATTTAGTTAGCTACTGTAAGTTGTGTCATTGTAATTGCCCTTTGCCACGGTTTGCAGAATGCATACTGGCATTTGAATATAGTCCGAGAAAGGAAATCCGATGACTTCATCCATGTATTCTTACTACTACCACTAAGCAGTCCCCCTAGGATTTTGTGATCACACATGAGATTTTTTACAAAATCAACAATTTCCCGCATATTATGCGAGGGCTTGAACATTTGACCAATCACTGCACTATTATCTCATAAAACAGTCAAATCATTGCCATATAACTGCCCGATCACTGTACTACAAAAATAGGTATTCTTCAATTGTAACCGATCACTACTACGAACCAAAAGCATCTGAAGCGTCTGAGGCATGTTGTCCAACAATGAGAGAAAGAGACTAGTAAGACTATTCTGGCTCTTTTCAGTGAGCCGGCTCGTTCGGCTCAGCTCACCAAAAAGAGCCGGGTCTTTTGGCTCCCAAACAACTCTTTAAAAAAAATGGTATATATTTTTTTGCGATAGTTTTACTATGATTTGTGTTAAAACAATTCTAATTAAATTATTAAATGAAATCATACTCTACATTAACCACAATGTATTTAACAATGCATTGGTTTATTATGAAAAATAATGCTATTAAACATTTGTATTTAAAGTCTAACTTTTTAATGCATATAAACAAAGTGCATATGAATCTAACCATTCAAAACGAATAGAATCTGAACAACATAATTATAGAATATTGCACCATATCAAAGAAAAATAAATAACAATGTGAAAAACTGCAGCATCCCACTTAAAACATTAAACTGGTCCCTCTTTTCTCTCTCTTCTTTATTTCCATGTTATAACCAGCAGCACACAGCAATGCTGACCATATTTTGCTTTTATGAGAGATTTGCATTCAGAAATGCAAGCAGCCTCACTTTCAAGGAGCTGATGCGGTTTCTTCTCTCAGTAATTATTTGTCCCGTTTTCGAGAAGGCCCTCTCAGAGGGAATGGATGTGGCCACTATGCAGAGTCTCCCTGGGTAGACAGAGGCCTTGTTCTTCCACCAGCTCAGAGGATCTGCAGATCTTTGGAGCAGGGGCTCTTCCAAATAGGATCGGACCTCCATTATGGCATCTGCTGAGGGATTCCTTCGTGCTGCATCCCCAGTTGCTCTCTCGGCAAACAGCAGACGTTTGTGGCACTACTGCTGGTGCTTCTCTCCATCTGATCCCTCTTCTTCCTGTTGCCCTGGTGCTTGAGCCAGCTGACTGCTGGGGCTGTCCCTCCCTGCTGCTGAGGTTATTCTTTGAAGAGCCTCATCAATTGCTCTGGCATCACTGAAGGCTAACTTCTTAAACCTGGGGTCAAGTGTAACAGTTTCTGATAGCACGTGATTATATTCCATTCCGTGGAACTTTCTGTGAACATAGGGTGTCCATCAACTCTGTCACATGTCTTGCGGTTACATTTGCTTCTCTGTGGCGGCTGGCTGTGATTCGCTGCAAACCCTTACACAGGATTATAATTTTTGAGGGTGTTACATAGCTAAAAAGAGAGATCAGTAACTTATTAGTTCAGGTTCATGTTTTGTCTACTGATACTACATTCTCATCCACTGCTCATATACGTACATAATACTGGATTAAATAATGATGTAGTAATAACTGCTTACTGTACCTCTCTCCACTGATCTCCACAGTGACCTGTGAAAGGGTTTCAGGACTCTGCACACCGCCTCCACCACCTCCCATTCCTCTTGGGTCAGAGCATCAACAGGTACATTGACAATGGCCAGGGTAGAGATGATGGCATCTTTTGACTCAAGAAACCGCTTCAACGTATAAAATGTTGAATTACACCTTGTAGTGCAGTCTTGTTTAGGCCTCAGCTCAGGCATCCTCATCTGGCGTTGTGTAGACTTTAGTTTTTCAGCACCTACTGTGCTCCTGTGGAAGTATTACACAGCTGTTTTCACTTTGTCCACAGTGGGCTTCATCACATTCAGAGCATCTCTTAAAATCAGGTTGATTATGTGGGCAAGATATAGATGATGGGTCCATTTAAACATTTTCATGGCTTTGGTTATGTTAGCTGCATTGTCGCTAACACAACAGACCATTTTTCCATCTACTTGCCATTCTCTGGCCACTCTCAACAGTTCCTCTGTCATGTTTTCTGAGGTGTGTCTGCCACTGAACTCAAAGCAGTCCAGAAGACAGCTAGACATCAAAAATCTTCAATGAAGTAACATGTAACTGACATGTAAGAAGTGTTTACCCTTGATGTCCAGCAGTCAGTGGTAAGGCAAACAGCAGTAGCTAGGATCTGGAAGACATGCTGCACCATAAGCTGGGCCGTCTCCTTGGCAGAAGGTAGTTTGGGGAGAAGGATGAAATGGGCAGCCTTGGAGAACCGGTCAACACCCGTTAGAATGACAGTGTTGCCATCAGATGAAGGGAGCCCAGTGACAAAATCCAGAGATATATGAGAACAGGGACGATGAGGAACCGGTTGTAGCTGCAGGAAGCCAGAATGAGTTTTCTGTGGAATCTTGTTTTGAGCACACACAGTGCATGCGGTGACGAAGGCAAAGACAGACGTCAGGGACCATTGTGGGCATGAGGTAGGGAGAATAGTTTCGGAAGTCAAGGGTGTGGCAGAGGAACTGTATAGGCGGGAGAGAGCATCAGGCTTCACATTTTTAGACCCAGGACGATAGGAAATGGTCAAGTTGAATCTGGTAAACAGGAGGACCCACCTGGCCTGCCTTGAATTGAGGCGCTTGGCTGAACGGGGATATTCCAAGTTTCAATGGTCGGTCCAGACCAGGAATAGCTGTTCTGCTCCTTCCAGCAAGTGCCTCCACTCCTCCAACGCCATCTTCACTGCCAGGAGTTCTTGGTTGCCAGCATCGTAGTTCCTCTCAGCAGGATTGAGACGATGGGACAGGAAGGCACAGGAATGAAGCTTTTGGTCCTGGGCAGATCGCTGGGACAGGATGGCTCTCACTTCACTCCAACATTTTAACGGGACCTTGGGGGAGGTGAATGCCGAGAGGGGGGCCACCAGGGTGCTGTATTCCCGAATGAAAGAACGGTAGGAGTTTGCAAACCCAAGAAACAGTTGCAACTTCACCCTGGACGTTAGTTGAGGCCAATCCGCCACTGCTTTCACCTTAACAGGATCCATCGGAAACTTACCCTCAGCAATGATATATCCCAGAAAGGTGATAGAAGAGCGGTGGAACTTACACTTCTCGGCTTTCACAAACAATTGATTCTCCAGGAGGCGCTGAAGGACCTGTCTGACCTGGAGTACATGTTCTTGGGCAGATCGGGAAAAAAACAGGATGTCGTCCAGGTAGACGAACACAAACCGGTTTTGCATGTCCCGAAGTACATCCTTGACCAAGGCAGCTTGGGGCGCTGGTGAGTCCAAAAGCATAATGTCCACTGGCTGTGTTGAAGGCTGTCTTCCACTCATCCCCCTCGCATATTCAAACCAGGTGGTAGGCATTTCCGAAGGTCCAACATGGTAGCCCCCTGGAGAGGTTCAAATGCAGAGGAGGAGAGGAGAGGTAGGGGGTAACAATTATTGACAGTGATATCGTTAAGTCCCCAGTAGTCAATGCATAGATGCAGGGTCTTGTCCTTCTTCTCCACAAAGAAAAACACCGCGCCGGCAGAAGATGCAGAAGGATGGGTGGCCCCAGTGGCCAGAGACTCCTCTATGTACTCCTCCATAGCTTTTGTCTCTGGTCCGGACAGAGAATACAACCGGCCCCGAGGTGGTGTAGTGCCTGGGAGAAGGTCAATGGCACAATCATAAGGATGGCACGCACGGGGGAAGGGAAGTAGCACGTGTCTTACTGAACACTTCCAGGAGGTCATGGTATTCAGTAGGAATAGCAGAGGCATCCACAGTCTTGCTAACATCCTGAGGAGGACGACTTGAGGAAGGCTGTGCTTCTTGAAGGCAGTGGGAATGGCAAAAAGGACTCCAACCTAGGATGGAGTTTGTGGTCCAGTCAATCACAGGATTGTGTTTTTGTAGCCAGGAAAATCCCAACACAACCGGAACATGGGGCGATGCAATGAGGAGGAACTGTATGGTCTCACTGTGGTTACCAGAAACCTGCAATTGAACGGGCACAGTACTATGGGTGACTTCCCCTATAGAGTGGCCGTCTAATGCCCTAGCATCCACGGGCACCGAGAGAGGCTGAATGGGAATACCAAGCTCTGAAGCTGTCGTGGCATCCATAAGACATTCATCAGCCCCAGAGTCAATGAGCACTTGGAGAGACTTCGATTGGTCTCCCCACAGCACAAGAGCAAAAAGGGGTGTGTGGGTGATGGGAATTAGGGAACTCCCAGTCTGACTCACCATAGTACTGGTACCCACTAGAGACAAGGGTTTCCTAATAGGGCAGTTAGCTATAAAATGTACTGCCCCTCCACAGTACAGACAACAGTTATTATTCATCCTCTGTGAGTGCTCCCAAACTGATAGACTAGTTCTTCCCAACTGCATAGGCTCAGGAGTATCCAACTCACCTGTCGTAGATTCACGAGAGAGCTCGGGTGACTTCGACTCCTCTCGGAAGAGCTGTCTTCGAAACTTCCAGATTTCATACGAGGTGAATGCGCCATATCGGGTACATGACATGCTGACCAGACCGGATATGTCGTGTGCGCCAGCATCGCAAAATAAATGTAGAAATCCATGTTATTCAATTATTGCAGCCATACTTCTCGCGCGCGCCAACGAGCGTCTGAGACGCCAAGGGCTAAAACAGAAGTAATTCCTATTTCTGATGCAGATCGCGCGCTGCAAGTCCTGCCTCTCCCATCTCCTCATTGGTTTATAGAACGCGGGGTCCATGGGTAGTCGTGATAGGCTTTACAAACTCACCACAGATAGGGAAAAAAATTATGGGTGATTGGGGTTTTTCAGAGGAAGCAGACAGTCTCTGAGTTTAACTCCCTGATTTGCTCCATGATAGCCTTTAACCCATGGTCGTGGCATTCCGTCAAATAACTGAGCCCTTCCAAAAGGCCCTGTAGCAACTTCTGATGTCTCCCAATGTTAGCTCCCTGCAGGGAGACAGCTTGGCGGAGCTGGTCCAAGTCTGCTGTGTCTGTCATGGCCAGTTCGTACTATCAAGGCACAAGACGAGACACAAATGCAGACACAGGAGGCAGATGGTTGGAGTCCTATAATGTTGGCACAGAGAGACAGGAAACACAAGGATAAATACACTGGTGAAAATAAGCGACACCTGGAGGGGGTGGAGACAATCACAAGGACAGGTGAAACAGATCAGGGTGTGACACCCAGCCTTCGCTGTGTTTTCACTTTTGACCAGCCTTCTCTGTGTTTTGGACACATAAACTTGGTCACCAGCAAAACTAGCATGAAGTCACATCATGCTTGCTTGCAAAGCAATGTTTAATCCCAATTGGAATCTAGAGGTCGACCGATTATGATTTTTCAACGCCGCTCTCGACCCAAAACCTGCCCCTCCACCTGCCCTGTCGGAAGTGTGTGGGGCCGTTCAAAGTCCTGAGGAGAATAAACGAGGTATGTTACAGGTTACAACTTCCTAGGTATTACCGTATTAACCCCTTGTTTCATGTGTCTCTCCTCAGGCCGGTGGTGGCTGGTCCCCTGCAAGAAGGTGAGGTGCCTGGGGTCCCTCCGCTCCCTTTTGGACATCGAGGGGTCCCCAGCGTACACAGTACGTGGCATTCTGTCATTCTGGACTCGAGACGCCGGGTGAGGGGCCTACAGTACCTCGTGGACTGGGAGGGGTACGGTCCGGAGGAGAGATGCTGGGTTCCGGTGGGGGACATTTTGGATCCTTCTCTCCTGAGAGACTTCCACCGCCTCCACCCGGATCGCCCGGCGCCTCGCCCTCCGGGTTGTCCTTGAGGCCGGTGGCGGCGCGCTGCGGGAGCCACGCGTTAGGGGGGGGGGGGTACTGTCACATTGGCTCCCCTTCCTGTTCGGAGTTGGCTCCCCTTCCTGTTCGGGCGGTGCTCGGCGGTCGTCGTCACCGTCCTACTAGCCGCCACCGATCCCTTTTTCGTTTGTCTGTTTGTTTTGTCTTATTAGTTTCACCTGTGTTTTTGTTTGGTTTAATTAGCTTCCCTATATTTAGTAGGTAGAGCCGCCCTTGTTTTGTGCAGGATTGTCTTTATGTTACGTGTGTGCATTTTAGGTAGTGGTGGATTTTCTTTTCTTTAAACTTGGCACCCTGTGGTTTTTGGGTTGTCTCGTTGTGTGTCCCGCGCCCTGTATTTGTTGGGCTTATTATTTTGTTGTGCCTGAGTAAAGCACTCAACCTCAGTGGAACTCTCTCTGCGTCTGATTCCTGCACCCACCTAGTCCCACCTGACACATAATTTAAGCCTGGAAGACCAAAGAGCTAACCATAATTATTAAATGGTCAAATGACACCCTCCTCTCTCATTGTATTCTTACAGATACACTTATTACGTGACCTCCCACCTATCCTACACCCAGTTTAGAGCTATTTTCATGGTGCCGAAACCCGGGAAGGTAACGCAATGGAGGGGGAAGGGAACTTCGGCCTACTGGCATTCCTATGGCAAACCAAGCTGCCAAAACGGTCTACCACGTGGCCACACGGGCCTACCAAGTGGCCTACTAAGTGACCTTCCAAGCGGCTACCCCGGCCAAACTAGCGTCTAACCATGCAAACCTGGTCAATCCAGCAGCTACCACCGGCCAACCTGACCAACCCCGTGGCTCCCCCTGCTAACATTCTATGCCCTCAAGTAGCCTCCAATCAGGCACTTTGTTTCAAGGGAAACATAATCACAGTAATTGATCTGGCCATAGTCATATTTGTTAATTGACAGTTGATATATTGGATTGGATGATACTCATAATCGAGTATCGTTTTAAAATGCCTAAAATGCTTTGCACATTTATAGACCACGAAAGCTGCAGATCAGAAGCAGCCGAGGTGCGTGTGTGTGGGTGTTCTCAAAACTTGAAGCAGGCAGTCAGAACACGTATCTGCGTTTCATATTTTTTACGTACTTTTGCTCCACTTGTTAGTTATTATACGTTGTCCTTGCCAAACTATTTATCATAACCAGCTGACAACGACAAACTAAATGATTGGAGCAAAACATGCGAGGAGAACTGACCAGAGAAATGGTCATACAATAAGGAGTCGATGAATGAAGAAACAGCTGCGCTCTATCCAATCATAGCAGCAGGTTCAACCTAGAGCCCGCCCATTACTTTACAGACAGCATAACTACCCAATTGAGTTATTTAGAGCAGTGATTCTCTGGTCCTCAATTACACCCAACAGTACACATTTTTGTTGTGGCCCTGGACAAACATATCTGAGTCAACTCATTGAGGGCTTGATGATCAGTTGACAAGTTGAATCAGATGTGCTTGTCCGGGGCTACAATAGAAAGGTGTACTGTTGGGGGTACTCGAGAACTGGAGATGGGAAACATGCAGCGCCTAGGACATCCATGGAATGAGTTTGACACCCCTGGCCTAGGACATGTTTGAGTGAGGGGGGAGGGCAGAGTTTGCACTGGGTTAAAAGTGATTGCATTCCTTTTGAAACCTGGTTCCCTCCCGGGTGTGAGCCGGGTGTCCCGTTCAATGCTGATGGCAAATTTGGCTAAAAACAAAGGGACCCCTTCCTCTGGTATTTTACATATAATGTGGTTAGCTAATATGTTATAGCAATCTGGTGACCAACGGCAATGTCAATGGCATGGCATGCAACGATTGGTTGATGGAGATAACGTCTGTGCAGGGGAACTTGACCATAGTGAAGTATTTCAACCACGTGGAGTAATGAATTAGAATCCCCAGTTTTCACAATAGGGTTTGCTCTCCTAATAAAAATGTATGTGCTCTATGTGCCTTTTCAAGTCAAATTAGTTTGAAAATTCAAACGTACACTGAGTGTAGAAAACATTAGGAACACCGACTCTTTCCATGACATGGACTACCCAGCTAAATTCAAGTGAAAACTATGATCCCTTATTGATGTAGTTTGTTCAATCCACTTCAATCAGTGTTGATGAATGGGAAGAGGCAGGTTAAAGGATTTTTAGGCCTTGAGACAATCGAGATATTTATTGTGCATGTGTGCCATTCAGAGGGTGAATGGACAAGACAAAATATTTAAGTGCCTTCGAACGGGGCATGGTAGTAGGTGCCAGGTGCACTGGTTTGAGTGTGTCAAGAACTGCAATCCAGCATACCCGTGGAAAGCTTTCGACACCTTGTAGAGCCCATGCCCTGACGAATTGAGGCTGTTCTGAGCGCAAAAGGGGAACGTGTTCCTAATGTTTTTTACACCCAGTGTATACTTTATGGAAAATACATGCTGTGTGTTTCTTAATGATGCACCCTGCTGCCTTGTGGACAATACGACCCTGCGGCGCAGATTACTGTTCGATTTGAGAAGGGCGCTTCTCCCTCACCGCTTTTGCCCAGCCACGTAACAGGCCACAGCCCGGTGCACCACTATTCAGCTTAATCAAACTCCGAGATGACATGAGATAACGTCACACCCAAGGAACACCTACATCAAACCCCACTGCCAACACACAAATATAGTCTTCTCATTCGCATTTCTTAATGAGGATAACCGAGGCGAAATCAGCCAGTTCAGCCCCCCTTTAATTTAGAAAATATAAACAAATGGCATTGACAACGTTTTTGGTGCCCCGGAGCTTGGTTGCACAGCCAAGATAACTGTCTGCAGACAAACACTTGTTGTTGTAGCCATCAGTGAGCTTGCCCCACTTTTCTACTGACAATTTTGCTTTCTCTTCTGCTGCAAACTGCTCCAATTGTTATGTTTGAGGGGTGCCTTCTACCAATTGCTGTTTTCAGATCTCGCCATAGATTTTCTGATCTGGACTCATTGCTGGCCACTCCAGAACATTCCAGTTTTTCTTCTTTAACCATTCCTGTGTACTTTTTGATTGTTTGCAGTTGTTGTCCTGCTGGATGACTCACAACCTTCAACGTAGACTCAGTTTTTGAACACTGGGTTGAACATTGCACTCCAAAACAACTTGATATTCTTCTGATTTCATGATGTCTTGCACACATTCAAGGCCCCCAGTACCAGAGGCAGCGAAGCAACCCCGCCGTATTATCTGGCCTCCTCTTCATTTGATTGGGTGTTCTTTTCTTTGAATGCTTCTTTGATTGGGTGTTCTTTTCATTTGATTGGGTGTTCTTTTCTTTGAATGCTTCATTTGATTGGGTGTTCTTTTCTTTGAATGCTTCATTTGGTCATTGGTAAAAATAGGAAGACCCCACTGCTAAAAATTACATGGAAAAGGTCCTGATTGAACTTTCCAAGCTTTTAATCCTTGGGAAATGTTCTGTGGACCGATGAAACAAAATTAGGGCTCTTTTGCAATGCAGATCAGCACTATGTGTACCGATGACCAAATTAAGCATTCCCATGTGGCACAGTGTGGTTCAGTGTGGCTCAGTTGGTAGAGCATGGTACTTGCAATGTCAGGGTTGTGGGTTCGATTCCCACGGGTGACCAGTTCAAATGAAAATATATGCACTCACTATACTGTAAGTCGCTTTGAGCCATTAACCCACTCACTTATTCGTCTTTGTTCCTATCTGGAACATAAAGCTTCCATGAGAGAGCTGCTGGTTTGGCGATGGTTTTCCATGACAGGCCACAATCCTTCATTCTCATGCCATTAACACCAGCACTATCAAAACATTGCCTTGGTATATGAACAAGTTGGAACCAGCCTGATTGCAGCCTTCACCATTCTGTTTCACTTCAAGTGTCAGTAAAACAGAATGGTGATCAGGCTATGGGGACACGTGAGTAAGAAAGTGAGTCCCCTTTGCAACATAAGAGTTTTTGCTGTGGATAACTGAAAGATGTGTGATGTGTTAAGTACTGTAATCATGAGGGACTGGTCAGTTAGGGTTGAGGAAAAATATCCTCTTACGAAAAAAGAGTGCAGTATAACTGGAGTTAGAACGCAGTATATCTGAAAATACTGCATCCAAAATAACAGTGCAGTACACTGCAGTTCTTCACAGCTTCCAAAATACCACCGTTAACTGCAGTTGCTACACTTTTACTGCAGTTTCTAAACGGCAACATATTTTGGTAAGGGTCCCCCTCCAATTTCAAAGTAAGTTCCGGTTGACAGTAAACATAGTAAAAACAGGACTAGTTTCTATACAGCTTGTGTAATTCTCTGTTCTCTGCTTTCCAGTCAATAAATAATTACATCTATTGACTGAAGAACAATAAGTCGTTAAATTAATACGGTATAAGTAAGTCTTAGCCCTTTTAACAGCATCCAAAATACTACAGTTGACGACAGTTACTGCACTTCCACTGCAGTTTCGAAACTGTAATCTGTTTTTGTAAGGGAAAGTGTGAAGTTGATTTAAAAGGCCACTAGGTGTCCTACTTGATCCACATATTTCTAAACACACAACAGCACCCTCACCCTGTAGTGTAGCATATGGGTATGTATACAGGCATTATACACACACATTTAAAAACCCATCAAATCTACAAAGCACAACACTTATGTGAGGAATAGTCAACGAGGCCTATGCGTTCTTTGGAAAATAATGAACGACTCGAAAGGGATGTTTCATGACACGCTATCGGAATGGAACTGACCTTCCACAGAGTTGCATTATTTTCCAGAGAACTCATAGAGACCCATGTTGATTATACCTTTTACACCATGGCTATAACTTAACACATTTGCCAATAGAAATGTGTTAATTTGCCTGTAGACATTTGTTCAACATCCACCGATTAGGTAGCAAGTTTACTAGATAGTTTGATTACCACGGCAACTAATAGCTATCAGTCCTAGCTTGCATTATGAAAATAAAACTCAACAATGCCAATAATGTTTTCAATTCGACTTTTGCTTTCAAAAGCAGGTCAAACATAGAATGAACTATAGAAACTCAATTCCACCATACAAATATACTCTGCATTATTTTAGTGATAATGTCAGACAAGCCAGTGTTTGGAAGATCGCCTCGGGCCGGCAACTGTGCCAATATATCCTTCAAACACCTGCTTCGAGGGGATTATTAAGTATTATAAATTATGTGGTTCGAGCCCTGGGTGCTGATTGGCTGACAGCCGTGGTATACCACGCGCATGCTCCAATTACATTGGTAAACAGTTTATAATAGCAATAAGGCACCTCGGGGGTTTGTGTATCCAGGCACTCCACATTGCGTTGTGCTTAAGAACAGCCCTTAGCCATGCTAAATTGGCCATATACCTCACATCCCGTGCCTTAAACTAGATATCAATGTAATTAGAGCAGTAAAAATAAATGTTTTGTGATGCCCGTGGTATACGGTCTGATATATCATGGCTGTCAGCCAATCAGCATTCAGGGCTCGAACAACACAGTTTATAAAGCATTGGGCCAGTAACCGAAAGGTTGCTGGATCGAATCCCCAAGCTGACAAGGCAAAAATGTGTTGTTCTGCCCCTGAACAAGGCAGTTAACCTACTGTTCAGTTTGCACTGCGATGCAGTGTTTCAGACCGCTGCGCCACTCGGGAAGTTCCATCCACAAAGTTTTGAATGCTTATCAACTGCCTTGCACAAAGTATCAAAATACTAAAATACTACACAGAACTCTCAATGTAATTAGAGCAGTAAAAAAAATGTTACCCGTGGTATACGGTCTGATATACACTGCTCAAAAAAATAAAGGGAACACTTAAACAACACAATGTAACTCCAAGTCAATCACACTTCTGTGAAATCAAACTGTCCACTTAGGAAGCAACACTGATTGACAATAAATTCCACATGCTGTTGTGCAAATGTAATAGACAACAGGTGGAAATTATAGGCAATTAGCAAGACACCCCCAATAAAGGAGTGGTTCTGCAGGTGGTGACCACAGACCACTTCTCAGTTCCTATGCTTCCTGGCTGATGTTTTGGTCACTTTTGAATGCTGGCGGTGCTTTCACTCTAGTGGTAGCATGAGACGGAGTCTACAACCCACACAAGTGGCTCAGGTAGTGCAGCTCATCCAGGATGGCACATCAATGCGAGCTGTGGCAAGAAGGTTTGCTGTGTCTGTCAGCGTAGTGTCCAGAGCATGGAGGCGCTACCAGGAGACAGGCCAGTACATCAGGAGACGTGGAGGAGGCCGTAGGAGGGCAACAACCCAGCAGCAGGACCGCTACCTCCGCCTTTGTGCAAGGAGGAGCAGGGGGAGCACTGCCAGAGCCCTGCAAAATGACCTCCAGCAGGCCACAAATGTGCATGTGTCTGCTCAAACGGTCAGAAACAGACTCCATGAGGGTGTATGAGGGCCCGACGTCCACAGGTGGGGGTTGCGCTTACAGCCCAACACTGTGCAGGACCTTTGACATTTGCCAGAGAACACCAAGATTGGCAAATTCGCCACTGGCGCCCTGTGCTCTTCACAGATGAAAGCAGGTTCACACTGAGCACATGTGACAGACGTGACAGAGTCTGGAGACGCCGTGGAGAACGTTCTGCTGCCTGCAACATCCTCCAGCATGACCGGTTTGGCGGTGGGTCAGTCATGGTGTGGGGTGGCATTTCTTTGGGGGGCCGCACAGCCCTCCATGTGCTCGCCAGAGGTAGCCTGACTGCCATTAGGTACCGAGATGAGATCCTCAGACCCCTTGTGAGACCATATGCTGGTGCGCTGGCCTTGGGTTCCTCCTAATGCAAGACAATGCTAGACCTCATGTGGCTGGAGTGTGTCAGCAGTTCCTGCAAGAGGAAAGCATTGATGTTATGGACTGGCCCGCCCGTTCCCCAGACCTGAATCCAATTGAGCACATCTGGGATATCATGTCTCGCTCCATCCACCAACGCCACGTTGCACCACAGACTGTCCAGGAGTTAGCGGATGCTTTAGTCCAGGTCTGGGAGGAGATCCCTCAGGAGACCATCCGCCACCTCAGGAGCACCAGGAGCATGCCCAGGCGTTGTAGGGAGGTCATACAGGCACGTGGCCACACACACTACTGAGCCTCATTTTGACTTGTTTTAAGGACATTACACCAAAGTTGGATCAGCCTGTAGTGTGGTTTTCCACTTTCATTTTGAGTGTCACTCCAAATCCAGACCTCCATATGGGTTGATAAATTTGATTTCCATTGATAATTTTTGTGTGATTTTGTTGTCAGCACATTCAACTATGTAAAGAAAAAAGTATTTAATAAGAATATTTCATTCATTCAGATCTAGGATGTGTTATTTTAGTGTTCCCTTTATTTTTTTGAGCAGTGTACCACGACTTTCAGCCAATCACCATTCAGGACTCCAACCACCCAGTTTATAATCACTTTCATACAACAGGTTACCAACATATTCAAATAATGGTTGACACATTTTCATAAAAAATGTTATTGTGATGAATTTGAATCATTCTATTTCATCCTTCCACAAGATATAGTCTCAACACAAATAAAGGGTTGTACCCAAACCGGCTGCTAAATCGGTTCGGTTGCTAGAGACACGACCCAGTCGTTCAGTATTTTTGTTCTGTATCTACCCAGTCGTTCATTCTAAATGTTCCATTGCCATACTGGTTGGCAACGGTCTTATCCCTTGCTTACTAGCTAGCCAACTACGGCTAACTTAGTCGGGTCAAACAGTGCAGCCACAATAACAACAGTAGCTGCATTTGTTTAAGCTGCTTTCTAGTGACATTTATTTGGATGCATCCATAACAATGAGCTAATGAGGAGTGATTTCTCCTGGCATAGAAAATGTGCTCTCTCGTCAGGCCACTGTTGTTCAGAGGAGCTACCCAACAACACAGCTAATACAAGTGCTCCACCAGTCCTGCCAAGACATAGACAAGAACATCTAGCAGAATTAGATGTTCTGCAAGATGTCACCGTAACTGACTTTATACCCCTTCCAATCCAAAATCAGCATGCATGGCAAGTATAGTAGATATCACAGCATTAATAAATAATGTTGTGAAACAGAGAAGGATGTGACATGTGGACTTAGTGCAAGAGAGATACAACAGGTGAATGATCTCTCCAGTGACTATTGCTAATGCAGTTGATCAGAGAGGAAGATTAATGAGTTAGCCAGCTAACTTTGATAATGAACCAGAAAATCAATAGTTATTTCGAGTTGTTTAAGAAAGCTTAACCTAAGTATGTGTTTTTGGTTGACGAGTCAATTAGACCATACCTATTTCAAGCTTAACTTTAAAAATATATATTTATTTCAGAATATTTAAGTTAGTTGGCTAACTCATTGATCCTGCTTTGTAATATACCCCTTTGGTCATCCTGACTTGAAAGTCTGGTTGTCTGTGTGGGTGGAATCAATTGAGGTCAGAATAGGTAATGAGTCAAGTGAGGTATCTTTTTATCCGAATGAAACAGTGTGGTGAAGAAAAGAGAGCTTTTTCATGGAGCTGATTTATTAGACATGTACCCATTATTGGTGTCCTATATCTTATCAACATTACAAATGTGGGGTGAGGAAAACCTTGTCCATGAGAACTGTAACTATATTGTCTGTTAGTCTCATTCACTTATGATGCCTAATGCATGCTTACTGAATCATTTAACATCCACATACATTTCAGGGGGGGTTTATGGTATGGGCAGACATAAGCTACGGACTGCGAACACAATTGCATTTTATCAATGTAAATTTGAATGAACAGAGCTACTATGACGAGGTCCAGATACCCATTGTCGTGCCATTCATCCACCACCATCACCTCATGTTTCAGCATCACAATGCACAGCCCCATGTCACAAGGATCTGTACACAATTCCTGTAAGCTGAAAGTGTCCCGTTTCTTCCAAGGCCTGCATACTCACCAAAATGTCCCCCATTGAGCATGTTTGGGATGCTCTGGATCGACGTGTACGACAGGGTGTTCCAGTTCCCACCAATATCAAGCAACTTCGCACAGCCATTAAAGAGGAGTGGGGCAACATTCCACAGGCCACAATCAACATATATGCGAAGGAGATGTGTCGCACTGCATGAGGCAAATGGTGGTCTTGCCAGATAGGGGCATGGATCAGAAAACCAGTCTACCTTTTAAGGTATCTGTAACCAACAGATGCATATCTGTATTCCCAGTAATGTGAAATCCATAGATTAGAGCCTCATTTATTTATTTCAATTGACTGATTTCCTTCTATGAACTGTAACTCAGTAAAATCTTTGAAATTGTTGCATGTTTTGTTCAGTGTACATTTCCTTTTTATGTCACTGTTTTGATTGACACTGAAACACTGTTGTCTCTGTGAACTTCGTTCATCTGTTGACAAGTTAGCCCACATGACCCCACCAAAACAAAAAGAGAAAGAAGGGTAGAAAAAGGAACACATTCAACAGATGATATTAGTTAACAGACACCATGGGTGAAACATATATTTTTGTTATCTTCTGCCTCTGTCTCTCTAAACTAAGTAAAGGTAAGTTTCAACAATATTTTTTTTATTGTATGCTATTCTGCACCTTCCGGTTGACATGCACTGGTAGATAATTACATTTAATTGAGTTTTTCAGAAGAAATAAGCAAATTGGTGACACTGTAATGTCTGAAAATATCAATAAAGCTTGTTCTGGATGGTAATGTTTAGGGAATATCTTACCAAAATGTGACAGAACCTAATGGAATGCTTTACTTAGGTCAGCAAGATATAATTGTGACTGCATATCAGCTTGCACATATCAGAGCTAGAATTGGAGCCGCTGTAACCTGACACTGCCAATTCACATACACTGGAAATGGAACTAAACTGATTTTTAAAAATTCTACACAGCACCACCCAGTAGGGATGTCAATGGAACTGGAGTTATGAACTGTTCAAATGCTATTTCACCAAAATACTTGTTAGTCTGTGCATACTCCCTTACCATTGAGGGCCACCGGCTCAACCAAGTGCATTATTGTCAAGTGAAATGCCAAATCCTGACCGGACAACCAGAATTCAAGGAAACGGAACCAAGGTTAAAGTAAGTAAAATAATAGAGTAGAAACCATTTTCCAATATAGAAAAGATAAATAATCATCAAGTATCATGTTATTTATAGTAATCAGTTTCTGTTTTGTTTCTCATGTCAAAGTGGAGCCCACCACTGTTCATATAAGACCAAAGAGCAAAGCTCCAAGAGTGATAGGGCAACTTGTCTGCACCACCACCAGGTTCTACGCCGGAGATGTACATCTTCTCTGGTCTTGTGGTCCTCACCATGTACCATTGAGTGCACTTGTATGGTGTCTCATCCACTCTGGCCAAATGAGAAAAGAGCAAGATACACAAATGGATCTGAGTCTATACCACAGAATATGTGACTCACTCCCACAATCGGAGTCTCCAGTAGCAACAATTTAAATTGAGATGTATGTGCAGTACTGATATCCTGCTAAAAGTAGCATCACACTGAATGTACAGTAATACTGTAGTCTGTCTTGCCATTGTAGATGGGCCCAGCACTGTGACTGTGAGGAACCGCTATGGGGCTGCGACACAGGACTCCCTGTGCGTGGCTGTTGGATCCTCCCTCTCAACTGTACTGCAGATGGAAGTCCCAGGCCACAGATGTGGTGGCAGCGGGAAGGCAGTAGCAGCCACAATATCAGCGAGACTCTCCACATCCCTGCAGCTCAGGTACAGTCCAACGGACAGTATGATCAAGTAGGCAGACAATAGTACATTACTATTGATATATTATTATATAAGAATAATATACTGTTATTATTATACTAATATGTTGAATTTCCACAAAGGACTTACCCCAGTGTTTTACCCAAAAGGCTCAGACTTTGGTGTTTTCACCTCCTTGACACCTCCAGTGTCTCACCGGACCATGGCCTCAGTGGACCTGCTCTGACTTGGGGCCAAGGTCAGGCAACTGGTACTATGCAGCTGGCATTTGGCTAACTGTGAACATGGGTTAACACCGTCCACGCTTAACACCTTCTCACAACTGTCTTTCTGA
The DNA here is from genome assembly GCF_034236695.1 of Oncorhynchus nerka. NCBI lineage: Eukaryota > Metazoa > Chordata > Actinopteri > Salmoniformes > Salmonidae > Oncorhynchus > Oncorhynchus nerka. Next base: position 54,999,052 of record NC_088417.1, on the reverse strand, counting down.
TGCAGAGGTTGTTGATTCTGCTCTTCACGTCCCCAATGTCAGGAAACACAGATCTCAAATAATAACACTAGAGCTTACATGAGCATAATCATATGCCACATTCATGTGCTAGTCAGAAACAAGGAAACTCAGAAATGTAACATTTGTTAACTGGTTGAACGCAGCACGTGTATAACTATATACAACCAATTAGCAAGTCTGAAATTTCAGAGATTCCTAGTTCCGACTAGCATGTGAATGAGGAAAATATAATACTGATGATACCCACAAGTCTGTCATAGACCTAGCGCATAATGAGTCACTGGGCTCTATTTTCAGCTGGTGCTAAGTAGGCGCAAGTGTAATTTCACATTAGTTTAAAATATCGCACGGGCATTTTCCAGCCCTAACACCAGGTTTGGCCATTTAACTGTCTAACATCAGCACACTTGCACAAAGGTGGGAGGGGTGGCAATATTTGAGGTGTGTCCTTAAAAGCAAGTGACAATTTAATGCAGCTATAATGGGAAGTTTTAAGACCCACAAAAAGCAGTTCTTAACGGTAATTCAGTTGATAATGGCATGGATTTTCAGAGCCAAAGCACAGCCTATCCAGCCATGACACCCATGGCTGGATAGTAGGAGAAATCTCGTATTTAGAAACATTAAAAAAACAATTTGTTTCCTCACATTTAGTTTAATTAGTTTAATTGAATTAAACACCAAACATAGTGGAAATTTCCCCTTCTCTTTATATTGGATCTTTATCCAGCTGCTGTGAAAAGTTTGGATATGTGTAAAACCATCCATAGTCTAAGTTAACTTGCCTGTATTATGTGGCCACGGGGAGCAGTTATGGTGCCTGTACCTGTATTTAGACAGACTATTTAAAACAAGTTGTTTTGTTTTTATTAGAATTTGATTAGAATTATACAATGTCTTTTTAGGCCTTATAATTAGCCTAGAGAATTTAATATTGCTTATTGACGTATGGCATGTCCATGTCCAGACTGCAATTTATAGCAGGCCTAGTGCCTATATAAGTGTGAATGCTATAGCCTATGTATAGCAATTTATTTCCATACTGTTAGAGGAAAATATAGTTTAGATGATCAATTATGTATACATTAATGATTAGAACCATTTATGCTAATACTATTATGTTATGATTTGAAAAGTATGGGTTCTTAATTGTACTGTTACTGAAAATGTAAGCAGAAATGAATTGTGTCTGTGTCTCCTGGGAAAGTTTAAGAAGGAGGGATAAGATAGTTTTTCAAACAGATAAGAATGTTTTGGTTGGATTCCATTAGGGGAGAGAAGTTATCCTTTAGACAGGTTGGAATGTAGTTTATGAGGGGAGTGAAACTATCTCCAGGACCGAATACTACGCCATTGTAAGGCTGGGAGAGGGTGTGAAACTGATGACGTCATTTTATGTCTTCTTTCTTTAAAATGTAATGTTCTTTGTATTTTGGGTCAGTACTCACTTGAATTAAACGCTATTTACCTGGCTTTTAAGACTGGTCTCAATCTATTTCATGCATAATTAATGAACTTACAATTCATTAATGAATTAGATATGAGTGTTAATTGGTTTCGGCAATTAAAGCAAACAGGAATTTAGAATTCCTCTATCACATACCGAAGCAATGCAATGTGGACTGAAAATTTTTTCAAATTATTTAGCAAGTATGGGGCAGGCTATTTAACTAGGCTATAATGGACTAACATTCGAATTGGAGTTGATGACAATGCAATACATGAAAAACTGTAAATACTAAACTTGAAGCAACCACATAGTGCCTTGACTTATTCCTTATTTTGTTGTGTTACAGCCTGAATTCAAAATGGATTAAATTGATCTTTTTCAATCTCAAACATCTACATACAATACCCCATAATGACAAAGTGAAAGCATGTTTTGAAAACAAATGTATAGAAAATGAAATACAGAAATATCTTCCTGGGTGAGTGTCTTAGAGCTTTGCTTTTTTTTTTATTCTTCAAGCTCTGTCAAGTTGGTTGTTGATCATTGCTAGACAGTCATTTTCACATCTTAACACAGATTTTCAAGCTGATTTGAGTCAAAACTGTAACTAAACCACTCAGGAACATTCAAAGTCATCTTGGTAAGCAACTCCAGTGTATATTTGGTATTGTGGTTTCGGTTATTGTGGTTTAGGAATTTGTCTCCCAGTATCTCTTGGAAAGCAGACTGAACCAGGTTTTCTGCTAGGATTTTGCCTGTGCTTAGCTCAATTCCGTTTATTTTTATCCAAAAAACTCTGTAGTCCTTGCCGATGACAAGCATACCCATAACATGATGCAGCCACCACCATGCTTGAAAATATGAAGAGTGGTACTCAGCAATGTGTTGGTTTGGATTTGCCCCAAACATAACACTTTGGATTCAGGACATAAAGTTAATTTCTTTGACACATTTTTTCAGTTTTACTTTAGTGCCTTATTGCAAACCGGATGCATATTTTGGAATATTTTTATTCTGAACAGGCTTCCTTCTTTTCAATCTGTCATTTAGGTTAGTTTTGTGGAGTAAGTACAATGTTGTTGATCCATCCTCAGTTCTCTCCTATCACAGCCATTAAATTCTTTAACTATTTTAAAGTCACCATTGACTTTAAAACAGGTTTCCTTCCTCTCTGGCAACTAACTTAGGAAGGATGCGTGTATCTTTGTAGAGACTGGGTGTATTGATACACCATCCAAAGTGTAATTAATAATGTCACCATGCTCAAAGGAATATTCAATGTTAGTGTTTTTTTATATCCATCTACCAATAGGTGGCCTTTGCCAGGCATTGGAAAACCTTCCGGGTCTTTGTTGCTGAATCTGTGTTTGAAATTCTCTGCTCGACTGAGGAACCTTACAAATAATTGTATGTGTGGGGTACAGAAATCATGTTAAACACTATTATTGCACACAGAGTGAGTCCATGCAACTTATTAGGTGACTTGTTAAGCGACTCCTGAACTAATTCATGCTTGCCCTAACAAAGGTGTTAAATACCTATTGACAAGACATTTCAGCTTTTGGTTTTTCATGAATGTGCTAACATTTCTAAAAATCTAATTCCACTTTGACATTATGAGGTATTGTGTGTAGGCCAGTGACTCAAAATCTACATTTAATACATTTTAAATTCAGGCTGTAACACAACAAAGTGTGGGTGTGACTACTTTCTGATGGCACTGTATTTAGCCATGGAGCACATTCTGATTGACAAGTGAGGGGCCAAGGCTTCGACACACCCACAACTTGTTTATTCATCAAAACCCAGCCCTTTTGTGCCACTGCCAGCTACTGCGCCCATAATTCCGGTTGTGAAAATACAACAAAATATTTCAGATACACTCTAGAACCTATAATGCTATCGCCAGTGCTAAGATTTACCATTTGAGTTAGGTTTGTTAAAATAGAGCCCAGTAAGTTTGACAACAGGTACCAGGACAGTTTCATTATTCCCATTTTTTGGTTGTTGAAATCTTCTATTATTATCATTTCTAGGAGAGGCACCAGGGGCCCCGTACTGGTGTATTGCAAAGAACCAGTTTAGACAGACCAACACCAGCATCATGCTTCTGCTAACTGAAGAAAAAAATAACTAAGAGGTGTTTTTAACTACATATATTTGTTTTTACATTCATACTGTTTGCCTGATGAACAGGATACATATAGAATGGCTCAGGGGTAACTGCAACTGAAAATGTGTGAGATACATGTTAAAGGGGAACTTCACCACTTTTTAACCTTCATTCATTTTCATTATATCCAGCATCATACCGGTTTCTCTGTGAAAATGGCAATTTTCTCCATTCTGTAGTCAAAAAGGTAAAAAAGAAAAGGTAATCGGGGGCCATTTAAAATAAAATCAGTTTCACTGTGACCAAAGAACCTGAAAAAGTCCTCCCCCTGGCTAGAAACCTGTTGTAGTTTTTGAAAATGTAAGTTGCTTTCTTAAAGGTTATAGGAAATGTAGGGCAGAAGGTTCCAGTGAAGAAGGATGGTAGGAGGTGTGCGGGGAACTAAAGATGAGTTGGACAGGAAGTCCTCTAGTACTGTTGATCACCAACTCCATCTTTGATCTGCACATGGCCTCATTTAAAGAGTTTCAAATGTTGACTATAATGACAATCATCATAATTTCTCCTACTACATCTTATGTTTCTTACTATTTCATGACACATTACTTTCTATTGAATGTCAAGGTTCTACAATACAAATTCAGGGTATTGTATTTTTTACTTCTACAGGGACGACAGAATGGTACGTTGGGCTGCCCTTGGTTTTTACTGTTCTACTTCTGATACTTGTGTGCCTTATCAAGAAGAAAATGGCAAAAAAAAACATATTGAAAATGAGCATGAAGAACAACATTATGGTACAGTAGTACTTTTTTATTGATTTGCTCAATTGATTTGTTGCAGCCCCCCATAGTTTTAATTGAAAGTGAAAACCAAGTCAAACCAGTATGTGAATGTGATTAGTGTTTTTGTCAACACAATATAGCTGGATACTGGTTTAATCATTTTTGCGCAATGGTCTGCTTCTAAATGTAATATTTTGTGTTGTATATATTCACAGCTTTCTTTCATTACAGGTACAGTATGGTTACAAACTGTATTCTTTCTCTTTGATTTTGTAGAGAGAGCTTGGAATCTGGGAAACCCTGCACTAAGGAATAGGGTGCCATTTGAGATTCAGCCTAAGAGTGTGCATTTTTGTTTGGTTTGCTGGATATGTTGTAAGATGAACTCCTACTGCAGACACAGTTCCTATTGTTGAGACCCAGGCTGTCTATGACGATATCACCACTTTCTCCTCTTCACCAATAAATCCAAACATGATGGTCATCTAGGTACAGCTGTTGCGAAGCATGTTTCTAGTGACATCTCCATGACCAGTTGTTCATAGCTTCTTTCTCTTCTGGCAGACTAGAGCAGAGCCATTATACAGCAACGTGATGTCCTCTTCACCCAGACCAGCCAATGAGCACACAGGGAGGGACGCTTTAGGCAGTGTCTGCCCTGGCAAAGAGACCCCAGGTCACATAATAACACCAAGCTACTAACAAAAGGCCCCAAAAAATATATATATACTGTATTTTACCCCTTTTTCTCCTCAATTGGTAGTTACAGTCTTGTCCCATCGCTGCAACTCCCCTACGGACTTGGGAGAGGCGAAGCTCACGAGCCATGCGTCCTTTTCGAAACACGACCATGCGAAGCTGCACTGCTTATTGACACACTGCTCGCTTAACCCGGAAGCCAGCCGCACCATTATGTCGGAGGAAACACCGTCCAGCTGGCCACCGAAGTCAGCTTGCAGGCCCCCGGCCCGCCACACTAGAGCGCGATGGGACAAGTAAATCCCGGCCCGGCCAAACCGTCCCCTAACCCGGACGACACTGGGACAATTGTGGGACAATTGTGTGCCGCCTCATGGGTCTCCCGGTCACGGCCGGTTGTGACATAGGGATCAAACCCAGGCCTGTTTTTTGTACAATGTACCCAATGACGAATGAAATCTTGCTATGTCCTCATTGTGGTTTTACAGATGTGTTTCATATGTCTTATTTATACATTTTTGTCATATTTATGAAATGCATATTGTTATATTTGGTAGCACTTATTTGTTTTTCCTTTGCCTCCAACCCCCTTCGATGTGTGGAACGGATGTGGGTGGGACTAGGTCTACATAAGGGTGCAAATGTAAAAAAATGCACAAAAGCTCTGACGAAGGCTGTGAGGCCGATACGTAAGCTTATTAAAGATCAGTGATACTACCAAGAGCAGTGTGCGGTATCCTTTTTCCTTCATCTTGTTCAATTGTTGCCATGCACCTGCAAATAAGATTGCTCAGATGTGCGAGTGCCTTTTGAATTTTGGATCCATAATAAATACAAATGAGCAACTTGAAATCCATTAGCTAATACAGTGTAATTTACTATAAAGGGTAACTTAATCTGTCCACTTTTAGACAACTCTGAATATTAATATTAATTGAGACACAGATTTTGAACACAATGTGCCACTGAATAATGCAAGCATCGGTTTACATTCTATTAGTAACACTTCGCATGATAAATAACACTAACTCAAAACAGTACACAGCTTCTGGACAGTTGACAGTGGCACAGCTTTTGGAATTCAAAACAGATGGGTTGCTTTCAGGCTACTTGGCAGAATAAGTAAGAATACACCTATATAGTACATGTCCTTCTAGTTAAGTGAAATAATAATCAGGTCAAGGATGACTTTAGTCCCATTAATACCTGGTGCTAACATGTGTCCTTTGTCCTTATCTTGTCCTCATTATGATTGTGCCCACATTTTTAGACAGGTGTAGACGATTAAAAGACAGATTGTGGTCAGATCTTCCTGACCACCTCCGGAGGTAGTCAGGCACGCATTAGTGTAGACGGATCTAGACAGTGAAAACATTTAAATGATCATTATTCTGCCCTCTAAAATAATTGATAAGTGGCACCATCGACTTATGACATCAATATGTGGCATAACATAAATAGATTAATATTATTTTGAAAAAATGATCTGTAAAATAATTTGCATACAGGGCGGGACCGGGATATCTGAACGCAATGCGGACACAGTGAACAGATAAGAAACACATTTTAATATCATGTGTAGATGCATGTCTGAAAATGTGGGCACAATCAGAATGTGGACGAAGGTATTGTTAGCATCAGGTATAAATGGGGCATTTGGAACTCATGAGTGGCGCAGCGGTCTAAGGCACTGCAACGCAGTGCTTGAGGCCATCACTGAATAGAGTTCCATGTAGTCATGGCTCTATGTATAGCGCCTTCAGAAACTATTCACACCCCATGACATTTTCCACATTTTGTGTTACAGCCTGAATTTAAAATGGATTAAAGTGAGATGTCACTTCCGTACACACAATACCCCCATGTCAAAGTGAAGTTATGCTTTTAGACATTTTTACAAATGAATTAAAAATGAAAAGCTGAAATGTCTCGAGTCAATAAGTATTCAACCCCTTGTTATGGCTAGCCTAAATAAGTTCTGAAGTAAAAATGTGCTTAAAACAAGTCATAATTAGCTGTGTGGACTGTGTGTGCAATAATAGTGTTTGACATGATTTTTGAATGACTACCTCATCTCTGTACCCCACACATACAATTCTCTGTAAGATCCATCAGTAGATCAGTGAATTTCAAACCGATTCAACCACAAAGACCAGGGAGATTTTCCAATGCCTCACAAAGAAGGGTACCTGGTAGATGGGTAGATGGGTAAAAAAGAAAAAAGCAGATATTGAATATCCCTTTGAGCACATTGAAGTTATTAATTGCACTTTGGACGATGTATTAATACACCCAGTCACTACAAAGATATTGGCGTCCTTCCTAATTCAGTTGTCAGAGAGGAAGGAAACTGCTTAGGGCAAATGACTTTAAAACAGTTACATAGTTTAATGGCTGTGATAGGAGAAAAATTAGGATGGATCAACAACATTGTACTTACTTCACAATACTAACCTAAATGACAGAGTGAAAAGAAGGAAGCCTGACTAAAAAGCATTATGTTTGTGGCAAATCCTACATAACACATCACTAAGTACCACATATTTTCAAGCATGGTGATGGCTGCATCATGTTTTGGGTATGCATGTCATCAGCAAGGACTAGCGAGTTTTTTAGGACAAAATTACATGGAATAGAACTAAGCACAGGCAAAATCCTAGTGGAAAGCCTGGTTCAGTCTGCTTTCCAACAGACACTAGGAGACAAATTCACCTTTGAGCAGGACAATAACCTAAAATACAAGGCCAAATATACAATGGAGATGCTTACCAAGACGACATTGAGTGGCCTAATAATTTTTTAAAGAATAATGTGCAAATATTGTACAATCCAAGTGTGCAAAGCTTTTAGAGACTTACCCAGAAAGACTCACAGCTGTAATCACTGCCAATGGTGATTCTAACATGTACTGACTCAGTGGTGTGATCCATAACTATGGGAATAAATATCACTGATTTACAGAAATATTGGAACAAAGCTGACTAATGAAGGCAAACAATTTAGAATCCTCCAATCCTTTAGCCTACTCCTGACAATCACGTTGTACAGTGCCATATTTTCCATTCCATCCTAACGGAAACCCTTAGGGTTTCTTTTTTTGTTTTTCTCTGAATGGAAACACCATAATATTAATCAAATTAATCAAAATCAATCCCATATACTATGTTATTACAAAAAAGGTTTTAAATTCTCTGGTAATGCCAATACGGAATACTATCAAATGCTTTAGAACGATGCCCTCTGGTGGTCAAACTAGCAATAACTTCAGTAACAGAAGAAATGGCTGAAAATTAAATGACGTGCCACAGAATGCTGCAGTAGCATGCAGGGTGTGCCGCAGTATGACACAACTTTTAAAGGAGGAACTACTGTACCAATATGGCATCACAGCACCATCCACTGGGACCAAAATTAAAACATTTGAAAAAACAATTCATAAGCCACATTAGGAGGGAGTGGGTTTATTTTGTTTGTGTCGGATCCATGCAAGTTCCCAAAAAATATTTCAAATCAGAGAAGGATTACTGAATGTAAGTACATTATTTACCTTCAGAGGTGAATTTATCAAACCATTTACCGTGATAAAAGTGTTTTGTTGTTGTGCACTATCCTCAAACAATAGCATGGTACTTTTTTTGCTGTAATAGATACTGATTACTAAGAATTTAAACTTTTTCCCATATAAGACATATGTCTATATCCTGGGAAGTTGGCTTTTGTTTACAACGTCATTCTAGTCACATTATTGCATATTGAGCAACCACTGTCCCGGTTTAGGGACACCGATCTCGTATTAAATTACTCTTTACATATTGATCAATGGAAGAAAAGAAATTGGCGCCACCAAGCCAAAACTTTGGCAGTGACATAATGTAAATTGTGATCACGAGTAAAACACAATGTCACCTAATTTTAACATTCTGTCATAAACAGCACACGTTGAACTTAAAAAACACGTTTTTCCATTTCAAAAATAAAATAAGACTCTCTTCAGCTTGATTAAATAATGAAAAAAATCTAAGATCGGTCATTAGGCTATTTTTATTATTTTAGTTTTTAAAAATGTAAACAAAAATGATACACCGTGCAACACTCCACAACATGTCAAAGTCTTCCAATTAGTATTAGTATTAAACAGCTCTTCAGTGTATAGTTAGCAGTGTTATGGTGCCTTCGCAGCCAAGTGGGATGTCGGAGTTTACCACATCTGCGAAGAATCCACCTGAACGGCCCTCCAACTTGTAATTACTAGTTAAATCATCCATGGCTAGAAATATATATATATACAGTGGGGCAAAAAAGTATTTAGTCAGCCACCAATTGTGCAAGTTCTCCCACTTAAAAAGATGAGAGAGGCCTGTAATTTTCATCATAGGTACAGTTCAACTATGACAGACAAAATGAGAAAAAAATCCAGAAAATCACATTGTTGGATTATTTATGAATTTATTTGTAAATTATGGTGGAAAATAAGTATTTGGTCACCTACAAACAAGCACAATTGTTGGCTGACTAAATACTTTTTTGCCCCACTGTATATATTGTGAATTTTGTATTCAATTGTCCATCCCTGTTTCCCTGTTGCACACAACAATCTTCCATTCCCCCTGGGAAACAGAGAGGGGCAGTTGAATACAAGAGTCACCAAAACAAAAAAATGCTTTCAGTTTTTTTTCTAGCCTGTCTATCTATGGGTAACAGGGTTGACGTGTTATGCTCGTTCAGTTTTTCACCAGAAAACACCAGAAAATGGCAAAAGAGTAGAACCAACTCACCTGCTTTTACACTATGATTTGACTATTGGATGTTCAATGTTTCTTTTAAAATAAATATTTAAAAAGGAATAGTTTCACCATATTAAAACCAGAGTTCAGTTCAAGTAACAGAGTTGACAGTAAAATGAGGGACGTAAATGAAATAATAATCTTCAGAAATAACTGTGTTAAAGCAACAAAAGAACGATGGCTTTACAATTATTATCTTTTGGGGTTTGTGGGTTGAAATATTCCTAGAAGTCACAGAGGGGTGCAAAATGAAGACATGTCAAAATGCAGAATTTTGGCACTTTAGCAAGTCTTTATCCATAGTGAGAATCGGATTTATTGTGATTTATATGTGGTTTATATTAAAGGGCTCTTCATTTCATATAACATGATTTAAAAATGCAATATTGGTGCATCATTTCTACTTAAATCAAGGGGATGTTGAATGTTGGTTGCAATGCTCTCGTCAAACTTGTTTATTTGACATATGCACATGAAAGACATGAAGTCACTACATGACTGATAATGTATCATATTTGTAGTCATTTAAATGCATGTTAGTGCTTTTGGTATGTGTCAGGTACAATAAAAATGCATGTTGACAAAATATTTAGTGGCGGTAGCCTATTAGAAGAAGTGGAGGCATGTCTTGTTGGGGGCGTGGTTTTGTCTTTGTGTTTTTGGGCCTTCGATGAGACGTATTGTCATGCCAGTTAATGTGATTTGTTGTGTTGTGTGATTAACAGGTTAGGCATGTACACAGTTCTGCAGGTGTAATGACACTGACAAGTGCATGTGATACCAAAGAGCATGCTAAAGTTTTGTGTTTAGACCAGGAGTGTGAAACTCAATCAGCTCAAGGGCCATATTGAAAAAAATATATATATATTCTCACCCATCTACACACAATACCCCATAATGAAAAATGTACATACAGTGTATTTGGAAAGTATTCAGACCCCTTTGACTTTTTCCACATTGAGTTACGTTACAGCCTTATTCTAAAATGTATTAAATCGTTTTATTCCCTCATCAATTCACACACAATCTCCCATAATGACAAAGCAAATGTTTTGCAAATGTATTAAACATTTTTTAAATATTACATTTACATAAGTATTCAGACCGTTTACTCAGTACTTTGTTGAAACAACTTCGCCAGCGATTACAGCCTCGAGTCTGACGCTACAAGCTTGGCACACCTGTATGTGGGGAGATTATCCCATTCTTCTCTGCAAAACCTCTCAAGCTCTGTCAGGTTGGATGGGGGGGCGTTGCTGCACAGCTATTTACAAGTCTTTGGAGCAAGTTTTCATCAAGGATCTCTCTGTACTCTGGTCCATTGATCTTTCCCTCAATCCTGACTAGTCTCCAGTCCCTGCTGCTGAAAAACATACCGACAGCATGATGCTGCCACCACCATTCTTCACCGTAGGGATGGTGCCAGGTTTCCTCCTTATGTGACGCTTGGCATTCAGGTCAAAGAGTTAATTATTGGTTTCATCAGAGGGTCTTAATACTTATGTAAATAAGGTATTTCTGTTTGTTTTTAATAAATTAGCAACATTTCTAAAAACCTGTTTTCGCTTTGTCATTATGGGGTATTGTGTGTCGATTGAGATTTTTATTTATTTCATCTACTGTAGAATAAGTCTGTAACATAATAAAATGTGGAAAGTGTCAAGGGGTCTGAATTCTTTCCAAATGCGCTGTAAGTATGCACACCCCTAAGTCAGTACATGTTAGAATCACATGTGACTCACCACCTGAATGAGATCTTATGTAGCAAAATGTTGAATGTTTTGGTATCTAGTGAACATAAAAAATATATATTTTTAACCGGGTAGGTTGAGAACAAGTTCTCATTTACAACTGTGACCTGGCCAAGTTAAAGCAAAGCAGTGCGACAAAAACAAGTTACACATAAACAAACATACAGTCAATAATACCATATAGAAAAATCTATGTACAATGTGTGCAAATGTAGATGATTAGGGAGGTAGGCAATAAATAGGCCATAGAGGTGAAATAATGACAATTTAGCATTAACACGAGTGATAGATGTGCAGATGATGATGTGCACGTAGAGATACTGGGGTGCAAGAGGGTAAATAATAGTATGGGGATGAGGTTGGGTGTGCTATTTACAGATTGGCTGTGTACAGTGACCGGTAAGCTGCTCTGACAGCTGATGCTTAAAGTTATAGAGGGAGATATAAAACTTTTTTTTGCAATTCGTTCCAGTCATTGGCAGCAGATAACTGGAAGAAAAGGTGGCCAAAGGAAGTGTTGGCTTTGGGGATGACCAGTGAAATATACCTTCTGGAGTGTGTGTTATGTAGTTGTCCACATATTCTAGGTCAGAACCGTCCAGAGTAGTGATACTAGTCGGGCGGGAGGGCGCGGGCAGCAATCCGTTGAAGAGCATGCACTTAGTTTTACTAGCATTTAAAAGCAGTTGGCGGCGACGGAAAGAGTCTATGGCATTGAACTTCGTTTGGAGGTTTGTTAGCACAGTGTCCAAAGAAGGGCCAGATGTATACAGAATGGTGTCATCTGCGTAGAGGTGAATCAGAGAATCACCAGCAGCAAGAGCAACACTGATATATATACAGAAGAGTCGGCCCGAGAATTGAACCCTCTGGCACCCCCATAGACTGCCAGAGGTCCGTACAACAGGCCCTCCGATTTGACACAGAACTCTATCTGAGAAGTAGTTGGTGAATCAGGCGAGCTAGTAATTTGAGAAACCAAGGCTGTTAAGTCTGCCAATAAGAATGCGGTGATTGACAGTCGAAAGCCATGGCCAGGTCGATGAAGACGGCTACACAGTAAAGGCCTGTATTTTATCGATGGCGGTTATGATATCGTTTAGGACCTTGAGCATGGCTGAGGTGCTCCATGACCAGCTCGGAAACCAGATTGCATAGTGAAGAAGGTACGGTGGGATTCTAAATGGTCAGTGGTCTGTTTGTTAATTTGGCTTTTAGAGGTATATTTCCTTCACCCAAGTAGAAGCTTGATTTTTTGGGGCACAGCCTGCAGAGTTCTATCCAGGTCTATCTCTGCAGTAGATTGCAACTTTGCCCCCTTTGGCAGTTCGATCTTGTCAGAAAATGTTGTAGTTAGGAATGGACATTTTTGGTGGCCTTCCTAAGCCAGGATTCAGACACGGCTAGGACATCCAGGTTGTCGGAGTGTGCTAATCCATTGAATGAAACAAACTTAGGGAAGCTTCTGATGTTAACATGCATGAAACCAAGGCTTTTACGGTTACAGAAGTAAACAAATGAGAGCACCTAGGGAATGGGAGTGATGTTTTGGGCTGCAGGGCCTGGGTTAATGTCTACATCACCAGATGAGTAAGATAAGGGTACGGCTAAGGGCTATAAGAACTGGTCGTCTAGTGCGTTCAGAACAGAGTAAAAGGAGCAGATTTCTAGGCGCGGAAGAATAGATTCAAGGCATATTGTACAGACAATGGTATGGTAGGATGTGAGTACAGTGGAGGTAAACCTAGGCATTGAGTGATGATGAGAGGTTTTATCTCTAGAGGCACTATTTAAGCCAGGTGAGGTCACCGCACGTGTGGGGGGTGGAACAAATCACCACACAAAACAGCAATATACGAGGCATATTGACATTAGGGAGAGGCATGTGTAGCCGAGTGATCATATGGTTCAGTGAGTAGCTAGGCGAGTTGGAGACACGACGATTCAGGCAGCTAGCAGGCCGGGGCCAGCAGGCTAGCAGATAGGCTCTTCCGTTGCGACGTCCCCCTGAGGCCCGTTGAAACCCCCTTGGGCGGTTACGTCGGTAGACCAGTCGTGATGTAGCCACTTGGATAGCAGCTAGCTAGCTGTGATGATATGGTGTAAAGGTACAGAGCTTCTAGTAGGAATCCGGAGATGTGGTAGAGAAAAAGCAGTCCGATATGCTCTGGGTTGATATAGTGCTGTACAGACTGGCAGGAATTGACCGGGCTGAGGCTGATGTCCAAGTTAACAGTGATGACCGCTAGCGATGGCTAACTGACTACAAGCTAGTAGCTAGTTAGCTGGCTATCTTTTGATGGGTTTCCAGGTTCCGGGTGAGGAAGGGTTGCAGGAGAGTATGTTCAGTCCGTAGATGGAAATTGAGTTTAAAAATATATACTAAGAAAAAAATTGTACACGGGACAAGACAAACAAAACAGACGTCCAACTGCTACGCCATCTTGGATTCAATGTGAAGTGCTCCTCTTTGTCTACACCAATTCAGCATCGTTCACACCATCGTAAACTTTAGCCCCACCCATCTTGTTTCGCCCTCGGAGCGTTCAGAGCGCACACTTGACACGTTCGCCGATGATCTGTTTACCTATGGATAACATGAAAACAGCCTAACCAGCTCTGCTGGCAACAATTTCATTACACTTGTTTGCAGACGTTTGCTGACACCAGACATTTTCAAAGCGTGATGTACACTTTAGCTTAAGACATGTAGCTACCTTTGTACAAAGTCACATGTCACGTAACGTAAGCTAACGCGCAAGCCAGCTAACGTTAGCTAGTTAAACAACAACGAACATAGTACCAAATCATGTCGTTACTACACTGCATGAATGTGCTGGGATCAAACCATCCAGATTCAATTTTGGCTAGGTAACATTAGGATCTAACTAGCGAAGCAAACAGCTCTGGAATATGAATAACAACGTCAGCTAGGGAGCCAGCCAGCTAACATTAGCTAGCTAGCTAACAGTACACTTAAGCTTAAGACATGTAGCTAGCTAGCTAGGTAAACAATGAACCTAGCTAGGTAAACAATGTGTAAAATCACACATCACATAACATTAGCTAACGAGCCAGCTAGCTAACATTAGCTAGTTAAACAACAATGAACATATGGCCAAATCATTTTGTTTTTTAATTTTTTTATTTCACCTTTATTTAACCAGGTAGGCTAGTTGAGAACAAGTTCTCATTTGCAACTGCGACCTGGCCAAGATAAAGCATAGCAGTGTGAACAGACAACACAGAGTTACACATGGAGTAAACAATTAACAAGTCAATAACACAGTAGAAAAAAAGGGGAGTCTATATACATTGTGTGCAAAAGGCATGAGGAGGTAGGCGAATAACTACAATTTTGCAGATTAACACTGGAGTGATAAATGATCAGATGGTCATGTACAGGTAGAGATATTGGTGTGCAAAAGAGCAGAAAAGTAAATAAATAAAAACAGTATGGGGATGAGGTAGGTGAAAATGGGTGGGCTATTTACCAATAGACTATGTACAGCTGCAGCGATCGGTTAGCTGCTCAGATAGCAGATGTTTGAAATTGGTGAGGGAGATAAAAGTCTCCAACTTCAGCGATTTTTGCAATTCGTTCCAGTCACAGGCAGCAGAGAACTGGAACGAAAGGCGGCCAAATGAGGTGTTGGCTTTAGGGATGATCAGTGAGATACACCTGCTGGAGCGCGTGCTACGGATGGGTGTTGCCATCGTGACCAGTGAACTGAGATAAGGCGGAGCTTTACCTAGCATGGACTTGTAGATGACCTGGAGCCAGTGGGTCTGGCGACGAATATGTAGCGAGGGCCAGCCGACTAGAGCATACAAGTCGCAGTGGTGGGTGGTATAAGGTGCTTTAGTGACAAAACGGATGGCACTGTGATAAACTGCATCCAGTTTGCTGAGTAGAGTGTTGGAAGTATCCTTAATACACTGCATGAATATGCTGGGAACTAACCAACCAGGTTCAATGTTAGTTAGCTAACATTAAACTCAAACTAGCAAAGCAACGCTCTAGGATACGAATAACGTCAGCTAGCTAACAGTACACTTCAGCTTGAAATGAAACCACGTTCTGTCAACATTAGAAATGTGTAATATCTGAAAATGTAGCTAGCTATCTTACCTGTATACATCATGCATGATGGATGCGTCTCCCTGTCATGGATGCCATGCCACAGTTGCCCTTAGTTTGAAGATGTAATCCGGAGACCGGTGTTTTCTCCAACTCTTTAGCTATCATAATCGAATTCCACTGATTTCAAAACTTGATCCTCCAGAGAGTGGAGAGTAATACTTAGCTATGCAGCTCCACTACATGATACATTTTCTTAAAAGCCGCATTCGACAGGATTACCAACAGACTGACCAGCTCAAATAGACTGAAGCCTTCTATGACAGACCAATCCAAACTCCTCTCTCGGCATGTCCAGCCCACTCATTATCTCAGCCAATCATGGCTAGTGGGAATGTTGCTGACTTTTTCTGTGGCTTAACCAACAAGGCTTGTCATTTAACAATTGTATTCGTATTTACAGATGGCATACAAGTTTGTTATTAAGGCACATGAACATTCACATGTTCTGGAAGGCATTTCTGCCTTTTTGATCAAATATTTTT